>NC_091762.1:70688494-70990958 GCF_029378745.1 Bos indicus | reverse complement strand
TATAGGTCAGAGAAAGGTAAAGAGCTTTATCATGTAACCATCACAAAAATAAAATCAACGATATCTGAAAAAATAATCACAAATCCGATTTACTCAGTCCTCCAATTACTCTTTCCTCCCCAATTTACCAGTCCTGTATAATCAAATTCTAGTCGTCCCAGATCATAGGTAACACCCCTATTTTCATGAAAACATCTGCTTCAGACTAAAAAGAGTCTTAAAATTCTAACTTGGCATCCTCTTATACTGACTGGTATCTGTCCAATATTGGCTGACATATGAGTCTATTATTTAATAGCAGGGGTAAAGCAAACTTTTCCCAATAATAAAAGCAGATGATAAATATTTTAGGGTTTGTGGGCCACATATGGTTTCTGTTGCATATTGTTCTTCTTTATTAAAGGGCTCTTTCAAAATGTAAAAGCCATTCTTAAACACATGCCTTTACAAAAAGAGGCTATAGGTTATATAGTTTTACAACTCCTATTTAAGAGTATCCGGTATGTCCTTTTAACCAAGGTTTTGAGGCCACTTTCTTTGTTAAAGATTCAATTTATAATGACAAAATTATGAAGATGAAACAAATTAATTGTTGCCAGGGTGCTGGATGGGAGGGAGTGAGGTGGGTGTTACTACAAAGGGTTATCCCAAGGAAGATCTCTGTGGTAATGGAAGACTTCTGTATCTTGATTGCAGTGTTGGTTACATTAATCTACAAACGTGGTAAAATGCACAGGGCTCTATGTACCAATATTGATTTCCTGGTTTTGACACTGTAATATGATTATATAAGATGTACAACTAAGGGAAACTGGGTGAAAGTTACACCAGACCTCTCTATCTTTGCAACTTCCTATGAATCTATGATCATTTCAAAACAAAATTTTTAAAAAGTTATCATACAAATTTTAAAAAATGGACCACTACCTGAGACCACATACAAAAATCAATTCCAGGAGGGCTACAGCTGTAGCTGCTCTTGCCTGCAGGGAGGAGGGGGCAGAAGAGGGCCTGCAGGGGGAGGAGGGGGCAGAAGAGGAAGGATCACTGCAAAGAGAGTGCACAGACAGTTAGAGAAAGTGCAGGGATCAGCAGCTGGTCTTGCTGTCCCTGTCCCACATTCAGGTCAATAACTAACACAGGTAAGTTCACTTGTGAGGATTCACTAAGTGCAACATTTATCTAACAAAAATCTGAAAATTCTTAAAAGTATCTTGTGAAAACATTCGTAAGAAAAAAAGTCCCAATATTTATTTTTAAAAAATTACACAGTATTCTATTATTTGGGTCTCCCTTAATTATTTAACTAATTTCTTATTCAAAGAAATTTAGCTTTGAATACTGGAGTTGCCTGGAGTCAGAAAGAAAGACAAAATTCTCTTCTATCTCACATATAAGGAACAAATAGGGACCAATTTCCACCGAAGAGCTGTAGTTAAGTCCAGTCCCAAATGACTCATGCAAGAATAAATGGGACCATTCAGGAGATAATAATCACAGAGAAAAGGAGAAAAAGCAAAAACAACACAGACATTCAGGTTCTTTCCAAGTTTAACTATTATAACCACTATAAAGAATATCCCTGACATGGTCCTTCCAAGCACTTGCCTCAAACACTTATAATAAATTCCTAGAAGTGGAATTCCTGGGTCAAAGGTTTAGGCACATAAACTTTAAAAATCATGTTACAATCTGTCAAATAATCCTCGAAAATAATGTTCTAATCTGCCTTGTTCCTGAACAACTTTTTAATTCGTCTTTTTCTGGCCAACGGATTAAACCTGGGCCATGGCACTGAAAGCTCAGAGTCCTAACCACTAGGGCCACCAGGGAACTCCCTGTACATTCTTGATAATATTGGTTGTCATCAAACATTCCAATCATTTATATGCTGACGAAAAAAAAAAAAGAATAAGAGGAGAAAGAAAAATATCTCATTTTCATCTTCAGTAATTCGTGAATTTATACATGTTTTCATGCTTTCATAAGCCATTTGTATTATTCTTTTCTGAATTGTGTAATCAAGTACTTTACCCATTTTTTTCCACTTGAATGGTTTGTGAAAACTACATATTGAGGGTAATGAACACTTTATTTATCCTGTGAGTTAAAAACACACTTCTTCCCAGTTTTTCACTTCATATGTAGCTCATGGTGTTTTCTGCTTTACTCAGTTTTTAAACTGTCTTACTGGTAGGTTAAGTAGTAATATTTATTATTTTCACTGTTAAGCTTAAAAAGCCTTTTTCATCCCAAATTCGTCCATCTTAATCCATATTTTTTACCTAGCACTTCTATGATCTCACTTTTTATACTTAAATTTTTCATGCAAATGGTATTTTGCTGTTGACAGCTCACGAAAAAACATTTCCAAGATAGAACAGGTAACTAAGAGAAGGATTAAGAGGCAAGAAGAATGGTGAGGCCATCAGCAGTCTTCCTTTTATAACTGATGACACTGAAAATGTGGCAATGTCCCTAGGTCTCAAATGCTGTTTATGACAAAACTATTTGACAATTTGCTGGCTCTATCACATTAGTTCTGAAATTTAAAGTACCAGATAATATCTTCAATTCTCAGATTTTCATCTACCACATTTAAATGCTATTATTTTTTGTTTCTGCTGCTGCACACATGGCATATGGGATCTTAGTTCCTAGTGGAAGCACAGTCTTAATCACAAACCACCAAGGAAGTCCCTCAAATACTATTTTAAATGGCTAGATCAGATCAGATCAGATCGCTCATTCAGTCGTGTCCGACTCTCTGCGACCCCATGAATCGCAGCACGCCAGGCTCTCCCTGTCCATCACCAATTCCCGGAGTTCACCCAGACTCACGTCCATCGAGTCAGTGATGCCATCCAGCATCTCATCCTCTGTCGTCCCCTTCTCCTCCTGCCCCCAATCCCCCCAGCATCAGAGTCTTTCCCAGTGAGTCAACTCTTCGCATGAGGTGGCCAAAGTACTAGAGTTTCAGCTTTAGCATCATTCCTTCCAAAGAAATCCCAGGGCTGATCTCCTTCAGAATGGACTGGTTGCATCTCCTTGCAGTCCAAGGGACTCTCAAGAGTCTTCTCCAACACCACAGTTCAAAAGCATCAACTCTATGCGTTCAGCCTTCTTCACAGTCCAACTCTCACATCCATACATGACCACAGGAAAAACCATAGCCTTGACTAGATGAACCTTTGTTGGCAAAGTAATGTCTCTGCTTTGAATATGCTATCTAGGTTGGTCATAACTTTCCTTCCAAGGAGTAAGCATCTTTTAATTTCATGGCTGCAATCTCATCTGCAGTGATTTTAGAGCCAGAAAAATAAAGTCTGACACTGTTTCCACTGTTTCCCCCATCTATTTCCCATGAAGTGATGGACCGGACGCCATGATCTTCGTTTTCTGAATGTTGAGCTTTAAGCCAACTTTTTCACTCTCCACCTTCACTTTCATCAAGAGCTATTTTAGTTCCTCTTCACTTTCTGCCATAAGGGTGGTGTCATCTGCATAGCTGAAGTTATTGATGTTTCTCCCGGCAATCTTGATTCCAGCTTGTGCTTCTTCCAGTCCAACATTTCTCATGATGTACTACTCTGCATGTAAGTTAAATAAACAGGGTGACAATATACAGCCTTGACGAACTCCTTTTCCTATTTGGAACCAGTCTGTTGTTCCATGTCCAGTTCTAACTGTTGCTTCCTGACTGCATACAAATTTCTCAAGAGGCAGATCAGGTGGTCTGGTATTCCCATCTCTTTCAGAATTTTCCACAGTTTGTTTGTGATCCACACAGTCAAAGGCTTTGGCATAGTCAATAAAGCAGAAATAGATGTCTTCCTTTTTCCATGATCAGCGGATGTTGGCAATTTGATCTCTGGTTCCTCTGCCTTTTCTAAAACCAGCTTGAACATCAGGAAGTTCACGTTCACATATTGCTGAAGCCTGGCTTGGAGAATTTGAGCATTACTTTACTAGCGTGTGAGATGAGTGCAATTGTGCGGTAGTTTGAGCATTCTTTGGCATTGCCTTTCTTTGGGATTGCAATGAAAACTGACCTTTTCCAGTCCTGTGGCCACTGCTGAGTTTTCCAAATTTGCTGGCATATTGAGTGCAGCACTTTCACAGCATCATCTTTCAGGATTTGGAATAGCTCCACTGGAATTCTATCACCTCCACTAGCTTTGTTCATAGTGATGCTTTCTAAGGCCCACTTGACTTCACATTCCAGGATATCTGGCTCTAGGCCAGTGATCACACCATCGTGATATCTGGGTCGTGAAGATCTTTTTTGTACAGTTCTTCTGTGTATTCTTGCCATCTCTTCTTAATATCTTCTGCTTCTGTTTAAATGGCTAAGGTCTGCCTAAATTCTGGCCTCCAGATAAAATGAAGATTAATGGAAGATTACATTTTACTTGCATTGCACTACATTATCCTAGTGTATCAATGGCCTTTCACAAGAAAAAAATGTTCCCTGCTCATGTCTGATAGCACTATTACATGAATAATCGACAATACAGTGAATTCTCCTCACCCCACCCCCAAATTTAACTTACCCTGTCATAGAGCTCAATGATTAAGTGATAAGCAGCTTCATCACTTCCAAACTGAAAATCTACAATTCTATCCACACCAAGCTGCTTTGCACTGACTAATCTCCGACTCTTCAAATGTTTTCGGCACTAGCAAGAAAGAGAAGAAAAAGGCATTTAAATAGTAAAAGTGAATTTCTAATCATTCGGTATTGGTTTATAAGTTTCTCCTTCTAATTTCCATTAGGAATAATATCTTAAGACTAGTAGATAAAACAGTATAGTCTTAAAATCAAAACTTACAGAATGATAATCAGAAGAAATACATTTTATTTCAGACCACTGACTGCTAACTCTGAAACAGTATTTCATATTCAATTTTTAAGTAGACAAAAACAGATAATGAAATTTACTTTTTTGCTTTATACACTGCTAATAAATTCCTGTTCTTGTCCTGAAGACCACACACAAAACTGTAACCTTTTTTAAAAGCCTCTTTCTACTCCACTTTTTTAAATATCCCAAATTCCCTTTTGTGTGTTTGTGTCCAAGATTAATGATTTCCACTAATCTTTCAGTTCAAATACAAATTCTAAACCATGAGCTTACTGAAATACTGTAAATCAGTCCTCCAACTTACAACTAATAACCTATTCTCACGAACTTTATTAATAAAGCCCAAGCAGAATTTTTCTGGTACTATCTCCAAGTTTTTGAACAACTTAGCTCAACTCCAAATGCAGCAACTCCTATCTTTTATCAAATTCCATTTCTATGCCTAGTCATAAGGTTCTTGTTCTTATCAGCAATTAAAATAAAATGAACATATTTAAACCCAAAGGCAACTTACTTGGTAAATACCTACTGTTTTATATTACACGTACTACCCTTCGAAGTGAAAGTCACTCAGTCGTGTCCGACTCTTGCGATCCCATGGACTACAGCCCCCCGGCTCCTCTGTCCGTGGGACTCTCCAGGCAAGAATGCTGGAGTGGGTTGCCATTTCCTTCTCCAGGGGATATTCCCAACCCAGGAATTGAACCTGAGTCTCCTGCAATGCAGGCAGATTCCTTACCAACTGAGCTATGAGGGAAACCCATACTACTCTTTAGTATAAATATCTTATGTACGACATCAACCAAAAAAAAAAACTACTCTGTGGCTCCTTAAAAAATTTTTAACAATTGTTTCTCATTTTTTAATTTGAAAGACCTCTTAGTCAAGACCAGAAAGAAAGGATGCTTTCTTTTCCTCAAGACTCAACTCAAGACAAATTTTACAGATAAATTCATCTAAAACCATCTTTAAAAAAAAAAAAAAGAAGAAGAAATATCCAGGGTCATTCTTCAAATCAATGCCAATTCTTTCATAACTAAGAAGAGTTCTCCAGAGCTACAGTTCAAACTGACTAAAATTCTCATTTTATGTATTCAGGCAGAATTTTATACTCACATTATATTGAGGCAGATATGAGACTTTTCAACCTTCACAGAATAAATAATTTCCCCCTCCTAAATTTAACAGTTTTCATTTAGAAGTGGCCTACATTAATTTGATTTAAACAGTGACCTACATTCAGGGCTATCTTTAAATCCCCAGGTGAAAATCATAGTCAATTTCCCCAGTAATATTTTTATGAGAAAAATAAAGTTAAAATGAAGATAAAAAGGCATCTTTGAATGGAATAGAAGTCCACGCCATGGAATGGTAAAAAAGGAAAATTATCATGAGTATAGGCAGACATATAATACATATGTAAAACCTCTTTTTTCTTTCTCTACTAGCATCTTGGTGAAAACAAGCTTCTGTCAGTGTCACAAAGCTGTATCTGGCATTCCCAAATGTGAGAATCAGGAAAAGTCACTGATTTACCACATACTAAACATGATCCTGCCTGACATACAACAGTAACAGCTGTAGATATTTATAAAGTGCTTAATGTTGTCTACTCCACTGGAGGGAATTTGTATACATATTTAGATTGACATGTATACCTAACTCATCAAAGTTTTTTGTTTGTTTGTTTGTTTTTTTTTGAGTGTCTGATCTCCTATTGATATAGCCTTATTTGGGGATGTTTACACAATCCCAAAAGCATATAGCTTATTATCTGTTATATCATCTGTAAAACTGAAATGATATTTGTTCTTCATATCCACTGAGTTGCTAAACAACTCAAATGAAGTATTATTCCTTGAAAAGTGCTATACAAATATAAAGTGTCATTATTATTAAGGACAATTTCCAAAAGATACATTTTGGGTTACTATTAAGTAAATGAAACTTTTAAGAATTTGATAATTTTGTGACAGGCCTTGCGATTTGGGAAACACTTACCTAACGTGTAATCCAAAACAGATTCTAAGTTGCTGGGGATAAGGATCTTCTCTGTAAAGCCTCTAATGAAATAACACAATGCCAAAACAAATAAATTTCTGAAGGAAAGTGAGGAGGAGAGGAAGAAGGAAATTAATACATATGGAGCCCTACTATGTGTCAGGCATTGTGTTAGGTGCTTTACATTTAACTTCAATCAATCCTCACCAATAACCCCGTAACAGAGGCATTATCTATATTTTACATTTAAAGAAACAAGTCCCAAGAGGTTAAGTAAAATTTCCAAGTTATAAAAGTATTCAAGCAGCAAAATCAGTAATTCAAAGTTATGTATATCTGAGTCTAACGTCTTTCCTCTGTACCACGAGCTCTCAGTATACCTGTTATGTCAATAAGCAAATGGGTAATACATTCACAGATGCAGGATCTCAGTTTTAACAGTAAAACAGAGAGAAGTAAAAAGTAAAAAGATATGGCTGGTAGCATACTAATGTCATTGAGTATTCCAACAAAATACATACTGGCAGCTGAAAAGTGAACCGTGGAAGACAAGGCTAGGGAAGGAGGCAGAACACAGAAAGCCAAGAGTGCTGGGTGCAGGATACAGACTCAGATATCAGACAATTGTAAAAGGTGGGGTAACTAATCAAAATGATGCTGTAGAAAGATCACTGCTGGTCTGAAACAAATTTTTTTTGATAGTGAGAAGCACAGAGTTAAAAGACTATAATGTCCAGCTCTATAAAAGCTTGAATTAGAATGGTAACTTTGGGAAGGAAAGATCTGGAACACAAAGTGGTGTGATGGGTAAAAGGAAGAAGTTAATAAACATCTCCTTTATTCATCCTGTATGTCTCAACTACTCTGTATTTATCTGTTTTATTTATACCAACGAAGAAAAACCAGTTTATAACTTCAATTGTTAGTGACCACTCTCAGAGCCTTAACATTAAGCTTCAAGTATAATAAGGTTTACCTTCATGGCAAAACTAGACGGCATCATATTCTTAGGCCACTCAAATTCTGTTGTGTGAATTCGTATGCCAGATTCGAGTAAAAGTGTAGCTTTAAAGTCTGGTCTGTAGAAGAAAAAAGTCAAAATGTCTTTAGGGTCCTACCAGCACTAACAGTAGGTTGCTTTAAAAAAAAAAATTAATTACATAAGATAAAACAAGCCTATAAAATGCTCTTACTTTTGAAGACGAATAAGATACGTTTTATTATCCACATCGTAAACATTGTTTACTCTCATTCCTAGCAAGCTGCAAAAAAGAAAAGAAACAAGTAATAAATCATACTACCATTTGAAACATAAAACTCCCCACAATTTAAAGCGTAAGCGGAAACACAGCCTGCCAAAGAGGGAATCTTTAAAGACAGGGGGTCAACCAGAGTGCAGAGGCTGCTGCTACTGCTAAGTCATTTCAGTCGTGTCCGACTCTGTGCGACCACATAGATAGCAGCCCACCAGGCTCCTCTGTCCTGGGATTCTCCAGGCAAGAATACTGGAGTGGGTTGCCATTTCCTTCTCCAATGCAGGAAAGTGAAAAGTGAAAGTGAAGTCGTTCCCGTCGTGCCCGACTCTTAGCGACCCCATGGACTGCAGCCCACCAGGCTCCTCCATCCATGGGATTTTTCCAGGCAAGAGTACTGGAGTGGGGTGCCAGAAGGCCAGCAACCTTCTGGCTAAACCTCGAATGTAACTGTTTAAAAAAAGTGATAGACCAGCTCCAGGAACATACAATGCTTTAAAGAGTTTTTTTAAAGGGATCCAATACATGTATTAGGAAATACAGTAAAATCTAACTCAACTAATTACAGAAGAAAAGATGTAAACGAAGCCCTGAGAAATACGACAAAGCTCACACAGCTAAATAATATTAATAAAATATTAATAAAAACCGAACTAGAATGCAGATCTCCGGCCGAATCTATTACCTCCAGCTAAAACTCTTTGGGTGAGGAGGAGAGTCTACCAAACCAAGCCTCTGGTCTGGAAACCTCTGGAACTAATGAGTTAACTCTAGTGTCCTGGCGTCCACCTGACTTCTTTTAGTAAACGTTTCCTGCCAGACCCGGGCGACTCAGGCCGGCAAGCCGACAGCCCTGCCAAAGTGGGACGCAAGACCTGGCGAGACCAGCAGCCCACGAGAGCCGGGGGGTGGCGCACGTGGCCGCCGGGGTCCCCCGGGTATCCTCAGGGCCACGGAAAGATGTCACGCGCTCGCCCACTCAGGCCTAGCCAGGTCTATAGGAGAACAGCACCCGGGGGAGGGGGGGGGGCGGGGGGCGGGGGCGGGGCGGGGAGGGAAAACACAAGGCCCTTCTTATTTCTACGGTAGGGCCATGGCCTCTGCCTCCTGCACCCCCTGCACAAGCTTGGTCACCCGACGTACGGTACCTGGCATTCAGCTCCGCAAGTACCGCACGGAGGTCAACGGTGCTAAAGCGGGTCTTCATGGCGAGCCTCGAGGTTCTCTACCGCAGTTTCCTCCACTGCCGGCCTGACTCAACGCCGCTACTCTTATGCGCAGGCGCACTAGGCGGATCTACGGCCGCGCAGAAGATCCAATACTCCTCGAAGCGAACGTCTTTGAGTCACATTTTGTGAAGCGTTTGGCAGTCAAGTCGTCGTCGATTAGCTTTTCGTCGTACCAAAACAATTCGAAATAGATACAAATTATTCTCTTGAAACTGCATTCCTTCCTGGAAAGTTTACAAACTAGTCCAGTTACTTTGCTCCCCTTGCCTCTCGGGATTCAAGCCAGCCCCATAGTGACCCCTACTGGTCATAACAATTTATGAGCAATGTACTAGGAGGATTTCCCCAGGTACCGCTTTGTGTACCTGAGGAACTACCACTTTCCCTGGGGCGTACACTGTTGAAATTTAACGCAGTGGACTATTCATTCGCCCTACAGTTACCCTCAATGATCAAGGCAAACCAACTCTTAAAAAAAAAAAAAAAAAAGTTCCTATTCTGATAAGTCTTGCTCGCCGAAGAGCATTTTGCGTTTTACTGTGAGATTCTTATCCATTCTAGGTATTGGGAGAACCTGGGCTCAGCATAGTACCCGATATACAATGCTGCTCCTGCTGCTAAGTCGCTTCAGTCGTGTCCGACTCTGTGCGACCCCATAGACGGCAGCCCACCAGGCTCCCCCGTCCCCGGGATTCTCCAGGCAAGAACACTGGAGTGGGTTGCCATTTCCTTCTCCAATGCATGAAAGTGAAAAGTGAAAGTGAAGTCGCTCAGTCGTGTCCGACTCTTCGCGACCCCATGGACTGCAGCCCACCAGGCTCCTCCGTCCATGGGATTTTCCAGGCAAGAGTACTGGAATGGGGTGCCATCGCCTTCTCCGTGATATACAATAGGGGCTCCATAAATACTTGGCAACCTTAATATTCAGTTGTTTCGCTAGATAATGGTGAAGTAAGATTAAAAATAAAAATGAAAGATATTAAAAAATAAGAAAGCTTTTTTAAGGTAAGAACTCAAAAGAGACGGGGTCTCGCTATGTTGCCCAGGCTGGAGTACAGTGGCTATTCACAGGCGCGATCCCACTACTGATCAGCACGGGAGTTTTGACCTGCTCCGTTTCCGACCTGGGCCGGTTCACCCCTCCTTAGGCAACCTGGTGGTCCCCCGCTCCCGGGAGGTCACCATATTGATGCCGAACTTAGTGCGGACACCCGATCGGCATAGCGCACTGCAGCCCAGAACTCCTGAGCTCAAGCGATCCTCCAGCCTCAGCCTCCCGAGTAGCTGGGATTACAGGCGCGCGCCACAGCGCCCGGCGAGGAATCCAGACCTACCAGAATCCTAGGGTTTACCGGCTGCAAGTCGTGGCAAGCCGAATTCCCACCAGTAGAAGGCGACTCTAAGTAAAAAACGGCTGGGTGGGTAATTTCAGAAGAAACCGGGAATTGATGCCCCAGTGGGTCGCTTTAGCACGTACAGCGCAGCATTACTGCATCAGATGGCACAGTAAATCATGCAAAATAGATCAAAATATGGAATAAGCCACTTGAAGGTTTTAGGAAAGACGGGGACCCCATTAACTGTAGTACAAACAGTAAAAGCGAGAGGTCTAATGGACATAAATAATACTAAGGTTCTTATGTTGGCTCTTTCAGGCATTTCCCGAATAATGCCTAAATATTTTACGTAAAAGCAATCCACATAGAAAGGTACAACACTCAGATCTTCTTTACAAACAAAAACTGAAATACGTTATGGCAAAACACCCACTTTAGGGCCCTTAGACCTAGACTCATAAGATAGGAGCAGGTACTAATTTAAGTTATACATAAGACAACCACTCTACTAACTCATACATAGCTTATGCTTTGTCTATCAAGGAAAATGAGCGACAGAAGGAAAATACAAGAAAACACATAAGGGGGGAAAGAAGATAAAGATAAGTGTTATAATTACTATGGAATTCTATCATTTCTGGGTTCTGGAATAATTTCTTGATTTGAAAAACTTCTGAATCAGGGATACTTAGAGACTTGTGAGAAAAATTAGAGGTAAGAGTAAATGGATAAATCATCTTCCCATTTCAAAAAGAAGATAAAGGTGAATATCTGAAATCACTAACAGATTTATTGGCATTTGTCCCAACTGAAATTTAGAGGTAGTTATTTATGGATGACTGAAGCGACTTAGCAGCCGCAGTAGGATCATCTAGAGCTGTGATTCTCAAGCTTTGGTGTGATTCATCATCACTGTGGTGATAATCAAAGCAAATTCCTGAACACGACACCAGAGATTTTGAATTAACTTTGGCTCAAGGTATCTGCATTTGTAACTGTCAAGATGAATAGGGCCTGTAGCCCGTACTTGGAAGTTTACTGATCTCAGAAAGATGCAGTGGTAATCATTAGGAACCAACAGAGTTTCACTTCAGAATAATTTATAGTTTTATAAGACAAGATTGCCTCACCAAAGAGGATTCACGATACAGCAGGAAATCAGTCTTGCAAAAATATAAACATGGTACTTCTTATTGAGATATATATGTGGGAAGAAAGTCTATTTATTTTAATGTTTCTTACTTTTATCATATAATTATTAAAGCCAATTTTATTATATAATTATCAAAACTATTTTAATCTTGTCTTATTTTTACCATATAATTATATTTATATAATTTATTAATTTTACTTTCCATTCAACTCATAGAAATAGTCAATGTGTAGTGTCAGCAAGGGAAAAATCTCCACTTTTATCCCTCTTCAGTTCTTCTGGCTGGATTAATAATAAAAGTGATGCAAGACAACATAAAGGAGAAAGAAAAATAAATTTTAATTAATGCACATGGAGGTTTCATAGAAATGGGACCTAAGAAGTGGCCAAAGCAGGCAGCCTTTATATTTTTTAAATAAATTAATAAATTTGTAAGGAACTGACAGAACAAAAAAAACAGGTTTTCAGGCACTCAAGTAGTGAAGAATCTAAACTGAATATAGACTTGGGTAATAAAGAAGTAATGAGGTTCATTTATACAGGCTTCTCAGCCTGAGTTCCCTGACTCTGGGGTTAAGGGTGTCCTACCTCTGGAGGCAGGGAGTGTACCTTTCATATGAGAAATTATTTCCTGCTTTCAGAATAAGAGAAAGGAGGATGAAGTGTCTCTCTCATGTTGGCCATTTCTTAAGTAACTTTAATTCAAAGTAGTCAATGTGCCATTCAGGCACAATTTGGGGTGGCCTACATGGACCAGAGGACACTTCTTGCCCCACAACAGTGAGAAATAAATTTGTGAGGGGGTCCTGCGTACCCTTGAAGATATCAGTGATCACGTTTCTCTGTAGGCCAGAACTTAAGTGGGAGCAGGTGCCACTGATTCAGGAAACCTGAATGCAAGGGGAGTAACTGCAGCCTGAGTGGCAGAGAGCAATGGCAGCAATCATGTGCAGAGGCCAGGTGGGTGTGATGATCATAGTGAACAGCAGAGTCAAAGCAGCAATCAGAATAGTCTGACTAGGGAGACTGATGGTGTTGGCTATTTGAGCACGGTGTTCCTAGAACTGAAATGTATAGGAAGCTTACTAAATTCTTACTTGGTCTCTGTAAGCAAAAGAGTTGTAACTTAAGTGAACAAAAATGATAAAAACCGAGTCATAGTCTTTCAGTCAATTCTCAGACTCCAGCCAGTTCACAGACCCAGAACCTCTTGTTTGAGAGGAAATCTGGGTGCCCTTGAGGAAGGACACTGCCAAAAATGCATACTGCTCATCTTTCTCCCAGACTTCCCCAAAGAGATCTACATCTTTTTACCACGGTAACTGTGCATTGGGGAAAAGGAAATGGTCAGGCTTTGTGGGGGATTCCTGGATACTAGCTCTGAACTCACAGTAATTCCAGGAGACTCAAAACATGGCTGTGGTCCACTCAGAGTAGGGGTTTATGGAGGTCAGGTAGTCAGTGAAGTTTCAGCTCAGGTCTGTCTCACAGCGGGCCCAGTGTGTCCTCAAATGCCCATGCAGGTATTTCTCCAGTGCTGGAAAGTATGATTGGAATACACATTCTCAACAATTAGCAGAATCCCCACACAGGTTTCTGACCTGTGAGAGCATTATGGGGAGAAGGCCAAGTGGAAGCCACTAAAACTGTCTATATGTAGGAAAATAGTAAACCAAAAGCAATACTGCTTTCCTGGAGGGATTGCATAGATTACTACCACTATCAGGACCTAAAGATGCAGGGGTGGCCATTCCCATGACATCCCATTCAACTCACCTAATCAGCCTGTGCAAGAGATGATGGACCCTGGAGAATAACAGTGCATGTTGTAAGATTAACCTGGTGGGGACTCCTGTTGGAGTTGCTATATCAGATGAGGTTTCATTGCTTGAGCAAATTAACACAGCCCCAGCACCTTGTATGCAGCTATTGATCTACTTATGTCTTGCCTCTGTTAGAAAGACCACAAGAAGCAGTTTACTTTCAACTGGCAAGGCCAGAAATACACCTTTACTGTGCTACTTCAGGAGTATCAGCTCTCAAGTCCTACATCATAATTTAATTTGCCAGAACCTTGATCACCTTTCTCTTCCACCAGATACCACATGGATCCGTTACATTGATGACACCACAGTGATTAGACTTAGGGGAAAAGACACAGCAGCTACTCTATACTTATAGGTAAGTATAGAGTAGTGTCAGAGAGAAAAATAAATCTGACGAAAATTCAGAGAACTGCCTCAGAGAAATTTCTAGGGATCCAGTGGTGTGGTATATGTCAAGATATCCCTTATTAATGTGAAGTTTAAGTTGTTGCATCTGGCTCCTTTCCAACTAAAAAGAGGTGCAACACCAGTGGGCCTGTTTGGATTTTGGAGACAACATAGTCCTCCTTTAGGTATGTCACTCTGGCCCATTTACTGAGGGACCCAAAGAGCTATTAATTTTGAGTGGGGTCCATATCAAGAGAAGGCTGTGCATCAGGTCCAGGCTGCCATGCCAGTTGCTCTGCCACATGTGATCCAGCAGGTCCAATGGGGCTTGCAGTGGCTGCGGCAGACAGGCATGCAGTTCGCAGCATTTGGCAGGGCCCTGTAGATGAAGCACCCTGTAGGCCCTTAGAATTTTGAAACAAAGCCCTGCCATGCTCTGTGGATAACTGCTCTCCATTTAAGAAACAGCATTTGGCCTGCTGCTGGGGCTTTGGAGAAACTGAATGCTTAACCACATGCCTCCAAAGTTATCGTGCAACCTGAGCTGCTATCATGGACTGAGTGTTACCTAACCCACCGTGCTATAAAGTTGGGGGTGAACAGTAGCCCTCCATCATCAAATGGAATTGGTAGATATGAGATCAGACCCAAGCAGGTTCTGAAGGCACAAATTAGCTACATGAAGATGTGGTCAAATGCCCATGTTCCTCACTCCTGCTACACCACCTTCTCTCTCCCAGCCTGCACCTATGGCCTCATGTGGAGTTCCCTATAATCATTGACAGAGGAAGAGAAGACTTGGGCCTGGTGTATAGGTAGTTCTGTATGATATGTCAACCCTAAAACAGACAGCTGCAGCACTATTGACCCCTTCTGGGGACATTCCCTGAAGGGATGTGATGAAGGAAATCCTCCTAGCAGGCAGAACTTTGAGCAGAGTACCTGGTTGTTCATTTTGCTTGGAAGGAGAAATTTCCAGCTATGCAATTATACACCAATTCATGGGCTGAGGCCAATTGTTTGACTAGATGGTCAGGGACTTGGGAAGGAATGTAATTTGAAAATGGGTGATGATGAAGTCTGGGAGAGGTTGTGGACAGACCTATCAAAATAGGTGGAGAATATGGAGGTATTTGATCCCATAAATATGCTCACCAAAGATTGATCTAAGTAGAGAAGGATTTTAATAATCAAGTGGAAAGATGACCAACTTATTCTGTAGATACTAACCAAATTCCTTCCCCAGCTACCTCTGTCATTAGCCAAAGGGATCATGAACAGAGTAGCCATGGTGGCAGGGGCAGGGGTGGAGCTTACGCAGGGGCTCAGCAACATGGACTTCCACTCACCAAGGCAGATGGCTGCAGCCAGTGCCAAGTGCCTAACTGGCCAGCAGCAAAGGCCAACACTGAGTCCTAGACATGGTACCCTTCCCCAAGGTGATCAGCCACTACCTAGAGGCACATTGATTACACAGGACTACTTCCATCGTGGAAGGGGCAAGGTTTTGTTGTTACTGGAACAGACATATATTTGGCCACAGATTTGCCTACCCTCCATGCAATGCTTCTGCCAAAACTACCATCCAGGGCTTACAGAATGCCTTTTCCAGCAACATGGTTTTTCACACAGCATTGCTTCTGATCAAAAACTCATTTCACAGCAAATGAAGTAGAGTAATGGGCTTGTTCTCATGGATTTTACCGGTTTTACCATTTCCCCCACCATCCTGAAGCAACTGACTTGATAGAATGATGGCATAACCTTTCAAGGATTCAGTTACAACACAGCTAGGTGCCAATACTTCACAGGACTGAGGCAAGGTTCTTCAGGAGGGTCTATATACTCTGACTCAGTGTCCAATATAGGGTGCTATTTCTCCCATAGCCAATATTCATGAATCCAGGAAAGAAGGGCTGGAAATGGGAATGGCATTATTCACTACTACCTCTAGTAACTCACTAGCAAAAATTTTTCATCCTGCCCGTTGTGGGCTTGTAATCTGCTGGCCTAGAGGTCTCAGGCCTAAAGGGAGAAATGCTTCTTCTAGAAGACACAATAATGATTCCATTGAACTAAAAGTTTAGACTGCTGCCTAGTAATTTTGGGCTCTTTGTTCTCTGAATCAAAAGCAAACAAGGGAGTTGCTACGCTGGCTGCAGTGATTTGTTCTGACTACTAAGGAGAAATTTCACTGCTACTCCACCATGAGGTAAGGAAGAGTGTGCCAAAAATATAATAAATCCCTTAGAGCGTCTTTTCCTGCTGAACTGAAGAGTGGGGAATGGAACAGAGAAAATGAAAATGCCACAGAGCTCCAGTACTGAAATTCTGTAGGTTTTTTTTAATTCATTAAACATTTTCCTGGTTGCTGTAAATTTTTAAACTTAAGATTCTAAAGTTCTAAAAAACATGATTCTAACAGTTTTTGCCAGCTTTTTCATTGCTTCTGAGAGGAACAGACAGAACCTAGGAGTTCCCTACTGTGCCATGTTCCAGTATGCCAACTTTTTACGAGGTTTTAAAATTCATCCATTTATTCATTCAACAGCCATAAATTGAGCCCCAAGCATTGTTGTATATCAGGTATTTTTGTCCCTTGTAAAGTCAGCATTAGGCATCAGTGTTATCTGGCTTTCTCAGTAGAAGTTTGGGATCTAGAATGAAAGATGAGACATTCTACACTTAGATGATAAACCAGAAATAGAATATTATGCTCTCTATTGGGGCTATTACTTTCCAAGACAGATACACAAACTGACAAACAGAAAGGTAAAATGAGATTGGAACAATGCAGGGCAAGAAATGGTTGAAGTGTTGAGGGATGAAAATGTTTGATTTATTATCTGTAACCCCTGGGTTTACAGTTTCAGAGAAATAAATTGTCTTAATGCAATCAAGAACTTCCTAGAAGTCAACACTGCTTGAAGGAGGAAAAACTATTTAGAGATGCATATACAGGTGGTAAAAACCATAAAGTATAACAGGATAATGTCACAAAGTTAGAATAGTGGTTATGTCCAAGAGGAAGGCTATTTGGGTATGGGCTTCTAGGATGCTAGCAAGTTCTATTTCTGAATACCAGTTATATAGTTGGTTATTTTATAAACACTTTAAATTTTACATTTGTATCTTTCATATGTATGACGTATCTCACAGAAGTTAAAAACAAAACACAGGTAATGGATACATACGGGGGATTAAAATAGTTACAAATTCTTTTTTTTTTTTTTTGGCTGCTCAGAGTGACATCTTAGTTCCCTAATCAGGAATTAAATATGTGCCCCCTGCAATAGAAGCACAGAATCTTAACCACTGAACCATCAGGGGAGTCCTGGCCACAAATTCTTTAACATCCATAGAGGAGGTTCTGTTCTCTCCACACCTTTGGATATAGGCTGGCCCATGGCTGCTTTAACTAATAAAGCACAGCAGACAGAAGCGATGCTATGCTCTTTCTGCCTTTAGCCTTTAAGAGGACTGGTAACTTTCAACTTGGTCTCTTGAAGAGTGAGTCACTGGTAAGAAGTCTCACAATCTGCCACAGAGAGTCCTGAATACTACATGGAGAGGGAGTGTCATGACTGAAAGTTTTGCAGTCAAGCCTACCAAGGTACCAGACATATCAATCAAGCACCTTGGACTGTCCAGATCAGACCAGCCAACAGCTGAATACCAGTAAGTGACCACAGGCAGTATCACCTGGAGTAGAATTGTTCAGCAGCTGCTGCTGCTGCTAAGTCGCTTCAGTCGTGTCCGACTCTGTGCGACCCCATAGACAGAAGCCCACTAGGCTCCCCTGTCCCTGGGATTCTCCAGGCAAGAACACTGGAGTGGGTTGCCATTTCCTTCTCCAATGCATGAAAGCGAAAAGTGAAAATGAAGTTGCTCAGTCCTGCCCAACTCTTAGCGACCCCATGGACTGCAGCCTACCAGGCTCCTCTGTCCATGGGATTTTCCAGGCAAGAGTACTGGAGTGGGGTGCCATTGCCTTCTCCGTTGTTCAGCAGAGCTTTGCCCAAATTCCTGACCCTCAAAATAATGAGATAAAATAGTTATTTCAAAACAACAAAACTTTGGAGTAGTTTATTCTACACTGTCTTAGTCCCTTCAGGCTACTGTAACAAAAATACCATAGTTTGGGTGGCTTAAGTAATAAATACTTTTTTTCTCACAGTTCTGAAGACTGGGAAGTATAAGATCTGGTGAAGAACTGCTTCCTGGTTCATAGATAGGCATCTTTTATTGTGCCCTCTTGTGGTGGAAGCAGCAAAGGAGCTCTCTAGGGTTTCTTTCACAAGGGCACTTAATCCCATTCATGAGGACTTCACCCCCATAACCTAATACTATGTCCCCATGTCCAAATACTATGACCTTGTGGGTTGGTTTCAACATATGGAATTTTGAGGGGGCACAAACATTCGATCTACAGTATACCCTATAGATAACACACACAAGGCAAATAAGCAAAAAATGTTTTAAGAAAGTAAGTGTTCTAATATTTAATAGTAAAGCAAAGCAGGCTTAAGAACAAAATGCATTGTTTTGGAGGGACAAAACATTATTTTTTAATCAAGTATGTGTGTACTCTGAAGATAAGAGAGTCCTAAAACATTAACGTCATTATGTATATGTTCTTGGAATGGTGAGACCCTTCAAAGCAAACACCAAAAACAGAAACCATAAAGGATAAGGCTTAGTAGGTTTGAAAACTAAAACCTTAAAGTTGTTGAATGTCTAAGATATTCCACTGTTAACAAAATTAAAGGCTTAGAAAAAAGTATGGTCAACTGCATACTTCTTTCATGGATATTGTAGGAAATTGTAGAGTATTACTAAGTATTGGGTAGAAGGGTTAAATTACATATTTAGTAAATGGTGTTTGAGTAAATGCCAAACAAAGTGCATTGTGACAATGACCTTCTGAAACCATATTTTAACCCAGGCCAGGAGAAATTTTTTTGGTATTGGATATTTTAGGCATTCAGACTCGTCCAAGGTAAGGAGCAGAGCTGCGCTTTGCTAGAGCAGCCATGAAGAGATACCCACGTCCAAGGTAAGAGGAAACCCAAGTAAGACAGTAGATGTTGCAAGAGGGCATCAGAGGGCAGACACACTGAAACCATACTCACAGAAAACTTGTCAATCTAATCACCTAGGACCACAGCCTTGTCTAACTCAATGAAACTAAGCCATGCCTGTGAGCCACCAAGACTGGCGGGTCATGGTGGAGAGTTCTGACAGAATATGGTCCACTGGAGAAGGGAATGGCAAACCACTTCAGTATTCTTGCCTTGAGAACCCATGAACAGCATGAAAAGGCAAAAAGATAGGATACTGAAAGAGGAACTCCAGGGTCAGTAGGTGCCCAATATGCTACTGGAGATCAGTGGAGAAATAACTCCAGAAAGAATGAAGGGATGGAGCCAAAGCAAAAAGAATACCCAGCTGTGGATGGACTGGTGATAGAAGCAAAGGTCCGATGCTGTAAAGAGCAATATTGCATAGGAACCTGGAATGTCAGGTCCACGAATCAAGGCAAATTGGAAGTGGTCAAACAAGAGATGGCAAGAGTGAATGTCGGACATTCTAGGAATCAGCAAACTGAAATGGACTGGAATGGGTGAATTTAACTCAGATGACCATTATATCTTCTACTACTGCACAGGAATCCCTCAGAAGAAATGGAGTAGCCATCATGGTCAACAAAAGAGTTCGAAATGCAGTACTTGGATGCAATCTCAAAAATGACAGAATGATCTCTGTTCGTTTCCAAGGCAAACCATTCAATATCACTGTAATCCAAGTCTATGCCCCAACCAGAAATGCTGAAGAAGCTGAAGTTGAACGGTTCTATCTATGAAGACCTACAAGACCTTTAGAACTAACATCCAAAAAGATGTCCTTTTCATTATAGGGGACTGGAATGCAAAAGTAGCAAGTCAAGAAACACCCGAGTAACAGGCAAATTTGGCTTGGAATACGGAATGAAGCAGGGCAAAGACTAATAGAGTTTTGCCAAGAAAATGCACTGGTCATAACAAACACCCTCTTCCAACAACACAAGAGAAGACTCTACACATGGACATCACCAGATGGTCAACACCAAAATCAGATTGATTATATTCTTTGCAGCCAAAGATGGAGAAGCTCTATACAGTCAGCAAAAACAAGACCAGGAGCTGACTGTGGCTCAGACCATGAACTCCTTATTGCCAAATTCAGACTGAATTGAAGAAGTAGGAAAACCACTAGACCATTCAGGTATGACCTAAATCAAATCCCTTATGATTATACAGTGGAAGTGAGAAATAGATTTAAGGGACTAGATCTGATAGAGCACCTGATGAACTATGGACAGAGGTTTGTGACATTGTACAGGAGACAGAGATCAACACCATCCCCATGGAAAAGAAATGCAAAAAAAAGCAATGGCTGTCTGGGGAGGCCTTACAAATAGCTGTGAAAAGAAGAGAAGTGAAAAGCAAAGGAGAAAAGGAAAGATATAAGCCCCTGAATGGATAGTTTCAAAGAATAGCAAGAAGAGAATAAGAAAGTCTTCTTCAAGCGATCAATGCAAAGAAATAGAGGAAACAACAGAATGGGAAAGACTAGGGATCTCTTCAAGAAAATTAGAGATACCAAAGGAACATTTCTAAAGCAAAGATGGACACAATATAAGACAGAAATGGTATGGACCTAACAGCAGCAGAAGATATTAAGAAGAAGTGGCAAGAATACACAGAAGAACTACACAAAAAAGATCTTCATGACCCAGATAATCATGATGGTGTGTCTGATCACTCACCTAGAACCAAACATCCTGGAATGTGAAGTCAAGTGGACCTTAGGAAGCATCACTACGAACAAAGCTAATGGAGGTGATGGAATTCCAGTTGAGCTATTTCAAATCCCCAAAATTGTTGCTGTTAAACATGCCAGCAAATTTGGAAAACTCAGCATTGGCCACAGGACTGGAAGAGGTCAGTTTCCATTCCAATCCCAAAGAAAGGCAATGCCAAAGAATGTTCAAACTACCACACAACTGCACTCATCTCACATGCAGCAAAGTAATGCTCAAAATTCTCCAAACCAGGCTTCAACAGTACATGAACCATGAACTTCCAGATGTTCAAGCTGGTTTTAGAAAAGGCAGAGGAACCAGAGATCAAATTGCAAACATATGCTGGTTCATCAAAAAAAGCAAGAGAGTTCCGGAAAAACATCTACTTTTGCTTTACTGACTATGCCAAATCCTTTGACTGAGTGGACCACAATAAAGTGTGGAAAATTCTCAGAGATGGGAATAACAGACTTACCTGCCTCCTGAGAAATCTGTATGCAGGTCAAGAAGCAACAGTTAGAAGCAGACATGGAACTACATACTGGTTCCAAATTAGGAAAGGAGTAGGTCAAGGCTGTATATTGTCACCCTGCTTATTTAACTTAAGTGCAGAATACATAATGGGAAAAGCTGGGCTGGAGGAAGCACAGGCTGGAATCAAGATTGCCAGGAGAAATATCAGTAATGTCAGATACAAAGATGACACCTCCCTTATGACAGAAAATGAAGAACTAAAGAGCCTTTTAATGAAAGTGAAGGAGGAGAGTGAAAAAACTGGTTTAAAACTCAAAATTCAGAAAACTAAGATTATGGCATCCAGTCCAATCACTTCATGGCAAATAGATGGGGACACATCTAACCCTACCATCAGATCAGATCAGATCAGATCAGTCGCTCAGTCATGTCCGACTCTTTGCAACCCCATGAATCGCAGCACGCCAGGCCTCCCCGTCCATCACCAACTCCTGGAGTTCACTCAGACTCACGTCCATCGAGTCAGTGATGCCATCCAGCCATCTCATCCTCTGTCATCCACTTCTCCTCTTTCCCCCAATCCCTCCCAGCGTCAGAGTCTTTTCCAATGAGTCAACTCTCCACATGAGGTGGCCAAAGTACTGGACTTTCAGCTTTAGCATCATTCCTTCCAAAGAAATCCCAGGGCTGATCTCCTTCAGAATGGACTGGTTGGATCTCCTTGCAGTCCAAGGGACTCTCAAGAGTCTTCTCCAACACCACAGTTCAAAAGCATCAATTCTTCGGCGCTCAGTCTTCTTCACAGTCCAACTCTCACATCCATACATGACCACAGGAAAAACCATAGCCTTGACTAGATGGACCTTTGTTGGCAAAGTATTGTATCTGCTTTTGAATATGCTATCTAGGTTGGTCATAACTCTCCTTCCAAGGAGTAAGTGTCTTTTAATTGCATGGCTGCAGTTACCATATACAGTTATTTTGGAGCCCAGAAAAATAAAGTCTGACACTGTTTCCACTGTTTCTCCATCTATTTGCCATGAAGTGATGGGACTGGATGCCATGATCTTCGTTTTCTGAATGTTGAGCTTTAAGCCACCTTTTTCACTCTCCACTTTCCCTTTCATCAAGAGGCTTTTGAGTTCCTCTTCACTTTCTGCCATAAGGGTGGTGTCATCTGCATATCTGAGGTGATTGATATTTCTCCTGGCAATCTTGATTCCAGCTTGTGTTTCTTCCAGTCCAGTGTTTCTCATGATGTACTCTGCATGTAAGTTAAATAAACAGGGTGACAATATACAGCCTTGACGAACTCCTTTTCCTATTTGGAACCAGTCTGTTGTTCCATGTCCAGTTTTAACTGTTGCTTCCTGACCTGCATACAAATTTCTCAAGAGGCTGATCTGGTGGTCTGGTATTCCCATCTCTTTCAGAATTTTCCACAACTGATTGTGATCCACACAGTCAAAGGCTTTGGCATAGTCAATAAAGCAGAAATAAATGTTTTTCTGGAACTCTCTTACTTTTTCCATGATCCAGCGGATGTTGGCAATTTGATCTCTGGTTCCTCTGCCTTTTCTAAAACCAGCTTGAACATCAGGAAGTTCACGGTTCACATATTGCTGAAGCCTGGCTTGGAGAATTTTGAGCATTACTTTACTAGCGTGTGAGATGAGTGCAACTGTGTGGTAGTTTGAGCATTCTTTGGCATTGCCTTTCTTTGGGATTGGAATGAAAACTGACCTTTTCCAGTCCTGTGGCCAATGCTGAGTTTTCCAAATTTGCTGGCATATTGAGTGCAGCACTTTCATAGCATCAGAACCCCAGGATTGCCTCAGGCCAAACAACTACCAGGGAGGGAGTGCAACTCCACCCATCAGCTGATAATAGTTTTACTGAACAAGGCCCTGCCCCCCAGAGCAAGTCCTTCCCATCAAGAAGCTTACAGGAAACTTTTAGCCTCATGTATTAGAGGGAAGACAGAAGAAGCAAGAAGAAGCACAATCCCACAGCAGCTAAAACAAAAACCATATTCCAGAAAGTTAATCATGATGAAAAAGTAGAAAGTTATGTGTCAGATGAAGGAACAACATAAAACCCCTAAAAAACAACTAAATGAAGTAGAGATAGGCAACCTTCCAGAAAAAGAAATTCAGAATAATGATAGAGAAGATGATCCAGGATCATGGGTAAAGAATGGAGGCAAATACTGAGAATATGCAAGAAATTTTTATCAAAGACCTAGAAGAAATAAAGAGCAAATAAGCAGAGATGAAAAATATATGAGAAGGAAGCCAAAGCAGAATAACTGAGGCAGAAGAATGGAAAATTGACCTGGAGGACAGAACAGTGGAAATCACTGCCACAGAACAGAATATAGAAAAAAGAATGAAAAGGAATGAAGACAGCCTAAGACCTCTGGGACAACATTAAACACATGAACATTTGGGTCCCAGAAGGAAAAGAGAGTGGGAAAAAACCTGAGAAATTATTTGAAGAGATAATAGCTGAAATTTACCTAACACGGGAAAGGAAATAGTCAACCAAGTCCAGGATGCACAAAGAGTCCCAGGAAGGATAAGCCTAAAGAGGAACACACCAAGACACATAGTAATCAAACTGACAAAAATTAAAGACAGAGATAAAATATTAAAAGCAACACGGGGAAAATGAAAAATAACATACAAGGGCACTCCCATCAGTTGATCAGCTGATTTCTCAACAGAAACTCTACAAGCCAGAAGGGTATGGCACGATATATTTAACGTCATGAAAGGGAAGAACCTACAACCAAAAAATACTCTACCCAGCAAAACTCTCCTTCAGATTTGATGGAGAAATCAAAAGCTTTCCAGATAAGCAAAAATTAAGAGAATTCAGCACCACCAAATCAGCTTTACAATAAATGCTAAAGGAACTTATCTGGCCAGGAAACACATGAGAAGGAAAAAGCCTGTAGAAAATAAACCAAGAACAATTAAGAAAACAGTAACAGGATCATGAAAGTGAAAGTGAAAGTTAGTCACAAAGTCGTGTCCGACTCTTTGTGATCCCATGGACCATAGCCCACCAGGCTCCTCTGTCCATGGAATTCTCCAGGCAAGAGTACTGGAGTGGGTTGCCACTTCCTTCTCCAGGGGATCTTCCTGACCCAGGGATCAAACCCGGGTCTCCTGAATTGCAGGCAGATTCTTTACCATCTGAGCTACAGGATCATACATATCCATAATTACCTGAAATGAAAATGGATTAATGCACCAAGCAAAAGACATAGACTGACTGGGTGGATGAAAACATGTGCATGTATGCACTTTCACTTGCCACATCACTCTGCTTGACCCCCCTACAAATTGTACGTAATCATTTATATTGTTAATCATGTTTCCCTTATGGTTTGCAATTGTAATTATCTTTTATTTTTTGTTTGGCTATTGATTGTGAAAACTGATAAACACCTTTTACTAATGTGATTATGTAACTATTACTCACTAAATACCATTGTATCATGATAGGTCAACAGAAAAATAATAGAACTCTATATCACCAAAACTAGGATCTAACAGGAAAACCTGAAATCAATTTTTAAAATCCAGATGCATATCAGAATTATATTGAAATTTTTTGAAAAATACAAATGTTCAGGTATTGCTTTTTTTTCTCTAGAGTTCCAGATATGTTTCTAATGAGCAGTCATGTTTAAAAACAACTGGACTATATGGTGATCTTTCACTTTTTTCTAGTTTGTTTCACTTTTTCTATTTCATATTTAGTGCTCCCATTTCATTAGTTTATGTTCTAAAATTTCTCCATTTCATTTTTTTGATGTTCTTTTTTAAGTCTTTATCAAGTGTAGTAGAAGAACTTTCATATACATATATATATATATATAAATATGTATAATATATATATTTTAGAAAACTTATGAATTTTTGCCTGATTAAAATATTATGACATTTTGATTCTACTTGTTTGACGTAGTATGACTAGAATGCTAAATTTCTAATTAAAAAATAGATACACAACAAGCAACAAAATTTACTATATAGCATAGGGGAACTATAGTCAATATCTTGTAATCTTATGATGGAAAATAATTTCAAAAATAATATATGTGTATTTGTGTAACTGAATCAGCTTGCTGTGCACCTGAAACATTGTAAGTCAACTCTACTTCAATAAATCTATATATATAAATAAATAAATACTTCACTGAAAAAAGAAAAAAAAGATAAAGTTAGAGCCTATGTGTTAAGTCAGTAAGCTATAGCTTCACTTTTAAGTTATCGTTTTTCCTTCTTTGGGTCCCAAAAGAAGGGTGAATTAAGCTTAAACTGTCCCTAACTCCTGGTAGCCCTAGTATCTACTTTTAAGAGACTCTTCTGATAAATATCTCGTATTTGTATCTTACCCTAAAAGCCACTATTTCCCAAAACTCCAACTCCTCTGGTCATACCCTTAGACGTCAGTCAGGCAACTGATGAAACTTGCTTTGAGTCTGTATATACCTTTCAATTACATATTATATCATCAGTCCCTAGCCAGTTAAGTTTCTCCTATTTCCCCCCACGTCCCTAAAAGTTCCAGATAGTAACTGCTTGATGGCAATTTTTAAGTTCTTAGAATTTGTTATAGTGCAAAGGGCATTCTAAGTATTCAAAAAACACCCATTTGAAATGAGCTGTTTTGCTGACAGGGCCTGAAAATGACTATTAGGCAATAACAAAGAGCAATTCTTAGAGAAGATGTGAGGAAGTTATTACAAAGCTTTTTTCTTAAGACTTACATGAGTTAGTACAACATCCCAGAAGCTCATGATAACAAAGGTCAGTTCCTAGTGTAAGGAAAGTCTTTTCACAAAACAATGAAATGCAAAAATGAAGTATCTATCCATAAATTTTTCAAACAACCCACTTAATAAAATAAAGTGACCCATTCCATATTTTCTAAATCTGATATAAGATCAACCTTCTTAATACTTTTTAGTATAATTTACTGTTAAACTAAACAAATAAAAGATCAAAAGTACTTTCAGCATTTTTTTGGCTTATAATATTATAAAGTTGTGTCAATGTAGGTTCATTGACTGTAACAAATATACCACTGTGGTATGGGATGTGGATAATGAATACTGTACATATGTGGGGACAGGCAGTACATAGAGACTCTCCTTACTTTCTGCTAATTTTGCTATGGACCTAAAAATGCTCTAAAGAGAATGTTTAACTAAAAAAAGAGAATTGTTAATGTGGAATATAACACAAAATAGAGGTTCCTGAAAGCAATATTTCTATACTTATATTATAAAAAATGGAGACAAAATGTTTTTATCCACAATGCAAAAACTTTGTATTTATTATATAAATAAAATATGATTTCAATTAGAAAAAAGAACATACAAAATTGTCAGAAAGAAAGGAATAATAACATTCAGCCTCTTAAATAACCACAATTAACATATTGATGGTTGGGATTTTCATGTATTTTGAATGCATATGTGACATAATTAAAAAGTCAGTTTATATTTTTGAACCCTATTAAAAATTACATTAAACAACCTCAGGGGTGTGTGTGTGTGTGTGTGTGTGTGTATGTGTGTGTTGTATTTAACAGTGATCAATGGAAAGGGTTCACAGGAGGATTAAATTTGAGTATAATTTGCTCTATTTTATTTTACAGAAATGGTATTCAACACGAAATGTAATAGTTTCATCTGTATTAGTTATGATAAAAATAAATCTTTGGAAGCAAAGGAAAATCAATAAAAGTATCCCAGAATTCAAACAAATTAGCAGTTCTAAAGCAAATCTTACTTTAGTATAGATGATTCCTATATTATATTATGTTTCCAGGAACTATATAATGCCATAAAGGAGGACAAGATGTGAACATTCATTGTGTTAGAAGTGGTTCAAAGTAAGAAATTTGTTCCAGAGAAACTGATTGGATTGCCCTATTGATCTTTTTCCTTGTTTGCTGATAACTAGAGAGAACATATGCACCCTCTTCAGAAGATGAGTCAAGATAAAGGGTGTGAAATTCTAATATCAGTGCCTCAAGGCAGGAGACTGTTGCTGAAGTCCTAAGAAAAAATTAGAATATGATTCTAGGAGTTGGGCTGCCAACAAAGATAGAGATCCACAACACATAGAATGTTCTTCCTTTCCAGGAGGTTTTAACAGTAAAGGTTCCAGGCCATCCCAGTTTCTTACCTCTTAGGTGACTCCTTTCCTATGGGACAACATATTGCTAAACCAGCTGAAGGAAGATTCAGATGTGAGGTTATGAGGGCAACAGGAAAGGAGGCAACTAAGTTGCTTGAAGGACGCAGCAAAACCTTGCAAGAATCAAGATTCAGGGAAAGGAGCAATGACCTCCACAAGAGACTAAGCCAGACCTGCTTTTGAGTATTTGAGTGCCTCTTGTGGAGGCACAGGTCAGCCGTGGCCTACCACACGGGTTCTCAAGGTAGCAGCAGTCCTGGAAGGGGCAGAGTATGGCATAAGTCCTCTTGGAGAAGGTCGCCATTAGCCCTACCACAGAGTCGCCACGCAGGTGACCCACAAGCTGGAGAACAAATATACCAAAGAAGTTCTCGCACTGCTATGAAAGTTGTAAACCCACAACTGAAATTTCCGAACCCAGGGATCTGGCAAAGAGACCGAGAACATCTGGGGAATTATATTCTGAAGGCAAATGAGATTTTGATTACAAAACTTCCAAAGGACTGAGGAAACAGACTCTTGGAAGGCACAAACAGAACCTTGTGCACAAAAGGACCTAGGAAAAAGGAGCAGTGACCCCACAAGAGACTGAGTAGGACTTGCCAGTATAAATCCTTTTGAAGGAGGTTGCTCAGGCCAAACTACATGGAGTGAACACAAACCCACCCATCAGCAAAAAATTAAAGATTTACTGAGCATGGCCTTGCCCACCAAAGTAAGACCCAGTTCTCCACACAGCCCATCCCTCCCATCAGGAAGCTTCCACAGGCCTCTTACCTTATCAATCAGAGAAGAGACAGAATGAAAACCACAATCACAGAAAACTAATCAAATTGATTACATGGATCACAACCTTCTCTAACTCAGTGAAACAAAGAGCCTTGCCATGTAGGGCCACCCAAGATGGACAGGTCATGGTGGGAAGTTCTGACAAAATGTGGTCCACTGGAGAAAGGAAGGGCAAACCACTTCAGTATTCTTGACTTGGGAAAGCCATGAATAGTATGAAAAGGAAAAAATATATGACACTGAAAGATGAACTCCCCAGGTCAGTAGGTGCCCAAGATGCTACTGCAGAAGAGTGGAGACAGAGCTCCAGAAAGAATGAAGAGATGGAGCCAAAGAAAACACAATGCCCAATTGTGAATGTGACATGATGGAAGTAAAGCCCAATGCTGTAAAGAACAATACTGCATAGGAACCTATGAATCAAGGTAAATTGGAAGTGGTCAAATAGGACATGGCAAGAGTGAAAAATGACATTTTAGGAATCAATGAACTAAAATGGACTGGAATGGGTGAATTTAATTCAGATGACCATTATATCTCCTACTGTGGGCAAGAATCCCTTAGAAGAAATGGACTAGCCCTCATAAGTCAACAAAAGAGTCCAAAATGCAGCACCTGGGTGCAATCTCAAAAACGACAGAATGATCTTGGTTCATTTCCAAGGCAAACCATTCAACATCAGTAATCCAAGTACATGCCCCAACCACTAATGCCAAAGAACCTGAAGCTGAATGGTTCTATGATGACCTACGAGAACTTAGAAGTAACACCCCCAAAAAATATATCTTTTTCATCATAGGAGACTGGGATAGAAAAGTAGGAAGTCAAGAGATACCTGTAGTAATAGGCCTTAAGTTTGGCCTTTGAGTACAAGATGAAGCAGGGCAAAGGCTAACAGAGTTTTGCCAAGAGAATGCACCGGACATAGCAAAAACACTCTTCCAACAACACAAGAGAAGAATCTACACATGAACATCACCAGATGGTCAATATTGAAATCAGACTGATTATATTCTTTGCACTCAAAGATGGAGAAGCTCTATACAGTCAGCAAAAAACAAGAGTGAGAGTTGACTGTGGCTCAGATCATGAACTCCTTATAGCAAAATTCAGACTTATATTGAAGAATGCAGGGAAAACCACTAGGTCATTCTGGTATGGCCTAAATCAAATCCCTTATGATAATACAGTGGAAGTGACAAATAGATTCAAGAGATTAGATCTGATAGACAGAGTGCCTGAAGAACTATGGACCAAACAGTTCATAACACTGTACAGGAGGTAGTGATCAAAACCATCTCCAAGAAGAAGAAATTCAAAAAATCAAAATGGTTGTCTGAGGGAGCTTTAAAAATAGCTGAAAAAAGAAGACAAGTAAAAGGCAAGGAGAAAAGGAAAGATATACCCATCTGAATGCAGAGTTCAAAAGAATAGCAAGGACAGATGAGAAAGTCTTCTTAAGTGAACAATGCAAAGAAATAGAGAAAATAATAGAAAGGGAAAGACTAGAGATCTCTTCAAGAAAATTAGTGATACCAAGGGAACATTTCATGCAAAGATGGGCACAATAAAGGAAAGAAACAGTAAGGACCTAACAGAAACAGAAGATATTAAGAAGAGGTAGAAAGAATACACAGAAGAACTATACAAAAAAAATCTTCATTTCCCATATAACCACGATGGTGTGATCACTCATCTAGAGCCAAGCATTCTAGAGTGTGAAGTCAAATGGGCCTTAGAAGCATCACTATGAACAAAGCTAGTGAAGGTGATGGAATTCCAGTTGTGCTATTTCAAATTGTAAAGATGATCCTGTTAAAGTGCTGCAGTCAATAGGCCAAAAAATTTGGAAAACAGCCACAGGACCAGAAAAGGTCAGCTTTCACTCCAATCTTAAAGAACGGCAATGCTAAAGAATGTTCAAACTACCAAACGATTACACTCATTTCACATGCTACAAGGTAATGCTCAAAATCTTTCAAACTAGGATTCAACAGTGTGTGTTTTGAGAACTTCCCAATGTACAAGCTGGATTTAGAAAAGGCAGAGGAACCAAAGATCAAATTGCCAACATCTGTTGGATCATAGAAAAAGCAAGCGAATTCCAGAAAATAATCTACTTCTGCTCATTGACTATGCTAAAGCCTTTGACTGTGGGGATCACAACAAACTGCAGAAATTTCTTCAAGAGATGGGAATACCAGACTACCTTACCCATCTTCTGAAAAAACACTGTATGCAGGTCAAGAAGCAACAGTTAGACTTGAACATGGAAAAACAAATTGGTTCCAAATTGGGAAAGAAGTACATCAAGGCTTATACTGTCACCATGTTTATTTAACTTATATGCAGAGTACATCATGCAAAATGCCAAGCTGAATGAAGCATAAGCTGAAATCAAGATTGCCAGGAGAAATATAAATAATCTCAGATATGCAGATGACACCATCTTATGGCACAATGCAAAAAGGAACTAAAAGAGCCTCTTGATGAAGGTGAAAGAGGACAGTGAAAAAGCTGACTTAAAACTCAACATTCAAAAAACTAAGAAAAGGCATCTTGTCCCATCTTCTTGTCCCATCTGCTCCCATTCCACTTCATGGCAAATGGATGGGGAAATAATGGATGTGGTGACTCTATTTTCTTGGGCTAAAAAATCACTGTGGTTGGGGACTGTAGCCATAAAATTAAAAGATGATTGCTCCTTGGAAGAAAAGCTATGAAAACCTAGACCGCATATTAAAAAGCAGTGATGTTACTTTGCCGACAAAGGTCTGAATAGTCAAAGCTATGGCTTTCCAGTAGTCATGTACGGATGTGAGAATTGGATCATAAAGAAGGCTGAGCTCTGAAGAACAGATGCTTTCTAATGTTGTATTACAGAAGACTCTTGAGAGTCCTTTGGACTCCAAGGAGCTCAAACCAGTCGATTCTAAAGGAAATCAACCCTGAATATTCATTGGAAGGACTGATGCTGAAGCTAAAGCTCCAATACTTTGGCCACCTGATGGGGAGAGCTGACTCACTGGAAAAACCCTGATGCTGGGAAAGACTGAGGGCAGGAGAGGAAGGGGATGACAGAGCATGTGATGGTTGGATGGCATCACCGACTCAATGGACGTGAGTTTGAGCAAGCTCCAGGAGATGCTGAAGGACCAGGAAGCCTGTTGTGCTGCAGTCCATTCAGTCACAAAGAATCACTACTCTGAAAGAGTAGTCTTTCAGTCACAAACAAAGCTACTCTGAAAGAAATACATGACAAATTGCTTTCCCTGACTCCAAATTTTTATCCTTTAGGTTAGAATGAGCGTGACTTTCTCTTACACTATATCCCTTCTAAAATTCATGTTTGCAATATAGAAAATAACTATTCAAGATAAAAAAGCATAGGTAACAAAAAATATCTCATAGTGTAGCCCAGGTTACTAAAATATTGCAATTGAATTTTAGACCAAAGCCTCAGTTAGGAACTGCTTTGTTTGTTATTACTTTCTCTCTCTCTCTCTCTCTCTCTCTCTATATATATATATATATATATATATTATCTTTGGTAACTTTTTTTTAAATTTTGTTTTATTTTTAAACTTTACAATATTGTATTAGTTTTACCAAATATAAGTAACCTTTTGAGTAAAAGGATTGACTGTGCCAAAGCAGATATCAAATATTTTTGGGTGCCCCAGCAAAATTCATCATCATAATATCTAGACTTTCCAAAAAATCCTCCATAGTAATATATAAATGTCCCTATAGCTTGATCTAATTACCAACAAATTCTATATTTATGTTAGTCTATTCAGTAACAGGAGAAAAACCACCCTCTGATGAAAATCTGTAAGCCAGGGACAAATAATGTCCATAGCAATTGCTTTAGCTTCTCAATTTCTTCTATGTCAACACATTTTTTTTTTTTTCAGATTCTTTCATCATGGCTTCTGATTTTTGGTTCTGCATCTCATTTACAGTCTATTCTTACACCATGAACTCTGGATGTTTATAGGGACTTTTGGCTTTAAAACACATCATTTCCTAAATGAATGTGTCTTGAACTCACTCCTCTGGCTCTTTTCATTTTAGGTTACCATAAATATCAGAAATTCTAAGTCCTTAGGAGACTAAGCACATTTCATCTCCAAACAGGAGCAGATTCAGACAATGATTACTTTATCTAATTACTGAAACCTGAATTCCATTCTTGTTTAACCCTTTCCATTACTTTGCTCACAGTATATTTTTCTAATGAGCTTCCGTTATTAAATGCTGATATTTTCTCAAGCCTTCCCCTTCCCTACTCCCTAACTTCTTTAGTGTTTTCTGGATCCTAGGTTGTCTTAGGCATCTATAGTTTCCAACAAACCAAGTCAATAAAGACTAGACGAGTGAGTAGTAAAAATGATAAAAGAATAATACATCAACAGAGTGACCTGAAGAAAAGACTAAAAATGAAACTAACAGAAGATGGAATGGCAATTTTATATAAAAGGCATAGATTCAAAGATGAATCTTTCAGAGAAAAATTACTTCAGTTACTTTAAGAAAGTGAGCTTTGGGCTTCCTTGGTGGCTACATGGTAAAGAATCTGCATGCCGATGCAGGAGACAGAGCTTTGATTCCTGATCCAGGAAGATCCCACATGACACAGCTACAGAAGCCCACACACTCCGGAGCCCATGCTCTCCAACAAGAGACGCTATCGCAATGAGAAACCCACACACTGCAAGCAAGAGTAGCCTGGTTTACCGCAATTAGAGAAAAGCCTACACGGCAATGAAGAACCAGCACAGCAAAAAAATAAATTTAAAAAAGAAAGTGAGCTTTGGAGACAACTTCAATAATGTTCTATGAATAATGGTCCATGAATGGTAGCCATAAGCAGTGAAAAAAACATAAGACTAGAAAAGAATAGCTTTTAATAAATGACATTAGTAGTGATGTGGTTAATAGAATCACTAATATCAAGGAGCTTTAGAAAATTCCTTATTATTAATATATTTTAGCAAAATATTTGTAATATTCAAAATACTTCCAAAGATCCAAAATTGTATATTTTACGTATCTTCATAGGTATTAAATAACATAACCTTTATAATATATATTATTCCTATTTATGTATCCGTAATAGTTGCTTTTTAAAACCTATCCTTTTATTCAATGGAAAAACTTTGGTGGGATTTAAGGGATTGAGGACATTACTATATCTACTGTGTCTAGAACACATGTCTTCAATTACACAGAAATCAGGCTAATTGCAGTCTGGACATTTTGCATTTCCTTCTAATTATGTTAATATAATAGAAACATTTGTAACTCAGGCTACTCAGGTACAACTGCAAATACGAAAGAGTTTACATACAAAAACAGTGCTTTACAATTCACAAAAAGTTCATTTCAGTTAATTATACTATAATGCCAAGTTTTCATTTTTACAATTACCTAGTGTTCAAAGCAAAACTCTAAAAAATAAAAAAAGGCACAAATTTTGAGGTCAGAAGATCTCTGAGTTAAATCCCAGCAATGTCACTTAACTGTCTGGCTTTTAGTAAGTTAATTGACCCCTCTGAGCTTTAGTTTCCCTATTCATAAAAAAAGAGGTAGAAGTACCTATATTACAGTATTGTGAAGAATAAACTACCTACACATGCAAAATACCTAGCACAGTGCCCGGTACATAGTAGGCACTCAATAAATACAAATTTATTTCTATTTTTACTGTGTCCTTAAAGCAATACAAAATTTAGCATAAAGCACTCCGTGAATATTTTGCTATATGTACAATTATCAGTCTAACAAACTAAATATTTCTCTATGTTTTCAGCTACTGAGATTTTATATCACTGTTAATAATTACTTGCAATAATTAATAAGAGAAAACATATATACAAAGCACAAATTAGTTTTGGAGTGATTAATATACCACAAAAATTATACTATATTATATGACTTTTATCACATCACAAAAATATCAAGAATATTAACAAGATAATAGAAGATATTAAAAGTAATTAAAGAAATTATTAATATAATATGATCTATAACTATAGTATCAACAATATTTCAAAGAAACATAATAAAAAATAAAGAAATAAAAATAGTAATAAAAAAAAACATAATAAAATAATTGTACTTACATGTTTCCAGCGTGCAAATTTTTCTGTTATATTAGTTCCAGGCTGAAAAAAGAGTTCCTTAAAGAGTTTATTATCAAATCCTTTGTGCTTGTAAATCCATCTTTTTTCACATTCACTAATAGATTTTTCATGTTTTTTATACAAGAACAAGTGGCTGAATATAAGGGAGGAAGAGGGAATTGCTATTTAGTCTTTTTACCAAAAAAAAGTGGGAGAAAGCTACTTATGAGTTCACTTACATTTTAGAAAACATAGTGGTAAATTTAATATACTTGTTTTCATATTATTACTATATAAAACTATTTAGGCACTCTAAGACTTTCTCATTAACATTTATCAAGGGATGAATGAGTGCTGAGAAATCTCTGGTGATATGAATGCCCAAACAATTATCAAACTACACCTGGCTATGCATTTTATAATATAATGTTATAACATGACTAAATTATCTATAGGGATATAAAATAACCAACGTGAGCTCTTCTTACTTTCCTTCTCCATTTAAGAAATAACTTATTTCCACCTTGGAATACTACTCTACAGCAATACTGTCCAAGAGAATGTAATGTATGCCATAAAATACCTTAAAAGTTTCTACTAGCTATACTAAAAAACAGTGAAAATAAATAGATGAGATTAATTTTAATACAGTTGACACATGAACACCACAAGTATGAACTACATGAGTCACTTATACATGAATTTTTTTTCAGTAGAAAAAAGTACTATACTATCACACTGCGAAAACCACAGATATACAGGACCAAGGGTAAATAACTAGAGCATCTGCAAATTCTGGTACTTGCAGCAGGTCCTGAAACCAACCTCTTGCAGATAAAAAGATGACTATATTATGTTTTATTTAACTTAACGTATTCAAAATAATACTAGATAAATGACATCAAAAACTTAATATTGTAATAATAAAATACTAAACATTAGCTCTATAAGATCAAAAACAAGGGATAACATCTCTCACCCAACCTATTCAACATATTCAGCATTGTACTCAAAGCCCTGATCAGTCCAATGAGGCAATAAGAAGAAAATCATACCCAATCTAATCTTTGAGAACAGATGCAAAAATTCTAAACATGAGTAAAAAGAATCCAGCAATGTAAGCAAAGAATAATAAGAACACTATGATTAAGTATTACAAAGCTCATTACACAAATAATAGAGAGAAAACGTAAAAACATATAAATGGATGCAGAAAGGCACAAGATAAAATTCAGTAACCAATCATTATTCAGAATTTTCTAAGAGAGGATATCAAAATAAGCTACTTCAATATCATATAGACAGATCACCAAAAACTGGTAATATTTATTATATGTGATTAAAGAGCAAAATCATTTGAACTAAAATGATGAAACAGGTAGGAAGCTTACTGCTACCATTACTATTAAACAGCTAAAGAAAAAATTAACCAAGGAAAGCAATTTTTCAATTTCTGAAATTTTGTAAGTGGGCTCTATCAATTTATTCCTTCACTTAAATATTTTCACTGATGATCTAAAAATTAGGGTGAAATACATTAAAAGAATAAAACTTTAGTTCACTTCAGTTCACTTCAGTTCAGTCACTAAGTCGTGTCCAACTCTTTGCAACCCCATGAATCGCAGCACGCCAGGCCTCCCTGTCCATCACCAACTCCCGGAGTTCACTCAGACTCATGTGCATCGAGTTGGTGATGCCATCCAGCCATCTCATCCTCTGTCGTCCCCTTCTCCTCCTGCCCCCAATCCCTCCAGACATCAGGGTCTTTCCAGTGAGTCAACTCTTCGCATGAGGTGGCCAAAGTATTGGAGTTTCAGCCTCAGCATCAGTCCTTCCAATGAACACCCAGGACTGGTCTCCTTTAGGATGGACTGGTTGGATCTCCTTGTAGTCCAAGGGACTCACAAGAGTCGTCTCCAGCACCACAGTTAGGGTGAAATACATTAAAAGAATAAAACTTACAACGATTCAACTAAGACAGAAGTCTACTTTGCTTGCATGCAGTCTACACTGGTTGAGCAGTGCTGCTCAATAAAATAATTCCATCTTTCCTCATCATGCTTAAGTGTGAGTCTCTCAGTCATGAGCGACTCTTTATGATCCCATGGACTCTAGTCTGCCAAGCTCCTCTGTCCATGGTATTCTCCAGGAAAGAATGCTGGAGTGGGTAGACAATTCCATTCTCCAGGGGATCTTCCCAATCCAGGGATGAAACCCAGGTCTCCTGCATTGCAGGCAGATTCTTCATCACTGAACCACCAGGGAAGCCATGTGCAAAGACACTGTAATTGACCCACATGACTAATGCATTTCAGTCCATGGGAAATTACCATTTAAGTATTTGAAGCAACAATTGCAGCCATTAACTCTGTTCACTTACAAATCTAACAAAAATATGGTCAGATGAACACACTTAGCTGTAAGTAAAATTGGTTAATAAATATCTAGTAGGTACTTAACTACTAAAAGAAAAAGAAAACAATGGATTTTCAAGAAAAAATTAGTATCTTGAAAATGACCAGTAACTGCTCTCTAAACAGAAGTCTGTAATACCATGAAGCTGACATTCTCTGATAAGTAAAATTAAATAACAGATAAACCGAAGACTAAATATATAACAAGTGAATTGCTTTTTACATAGGCTGAACTTAGATAGTATTGGTACGAGGACATAAGATACAGTAAGAATATTAGAAAAACATTCGAGTAAAGCAAACAAGAAAATACAAAAGGCAAAAGTATGCTTAAGGAGGCCAGAACACATTTGACATGTTTGAAGAATGTGAAGAAGGTCACTGAAATGGATAGTCACTGCAGAGTTTTGAGCAGAAGCATGGCTTTAAGTTCAGAGAAGATCAAGATGGTGGAACAGGAGGACATGGAACTCACCTCCCCCTATGAAAACACATCAAAAATACATCTACATGTGGAACAATCCAGAAAAGTAATCAGAGACTTGATGAAATACTCCTGCATGACCAAATCTGTGAGAAAATTCACACAGAATCAGGTAGGAAGGGAAGAGATGGGATCAGGTTAGGACCTGTGCCCCTGGGAGGGAGACTCAGAGGAAAAAAGATGTTACACAGGTGGAGACCCTCCCTGGGGAGTGAGCTGTTCAAATCACACACTGAGCACCCAGCCTTGGAGTCTGACACTGAGAAGGTGAGCCCACTTCACTGGTTCCAGGGCTAGTGGGACTAACAGCAGGACTGGGAAAGCCTGCTTGTAAGAAGCATGCACAAACTCACTTGATCCCGACACAGGGCAGAGAGGGAGAAGTAAGATTGCAGGGTGGTTGGCTGGTTTCTCACAACCACCCTGGCCTGCATTTCAACCTAAGAAGGGTAGTCACTTATGATACACCTCCACACTGGGCTAAGGGACATGATATACCTCCACACTGTGGCAGAGCAACAAAGGACAAAGGCTCAGACCCAAAGCAGCAACTGAGCAGCGCAGGGGCAACCACTCCTGGTGCTCACACAAACAGTGCCTTGAAGTCATCCAGGTTCCTGCCCAGGCCAGACCTCCATAGCCGGGGTCCTGACCCACACCAAGCACGTAAGAACAGCATTGGGTCAAACAAGTAGGCATTTTGAATGAAATGGAAAAATTCCCCCAAAGATACAAATTTCCAAAACTAACTTAATAAGAAGCAGGAAACCTAAACAGACTTTTAACAAGCAAAAAAAAAAAAAAACTCACTGAATTAATAATTTAAAATATGCTCATAAAGGAAAGCCCAGGCCAAGATGACTTTATTGGTGAATTCTACCAAACATTTAAGGAAAAAATAAAATCCTTCACAAACTCTTCCACTCTTTCAGAAAATAATGGGGGGAACATTTTTCAATATATTTTTATGATTCCAGGGGGAGTTTTGCCAGCATGCCAGACAGTGACAGATTCTTCTTTTTTTATAAAAGGAATGGAAAATCCTCTGTAATACAGAGGTTGCCAGTGTGAAGTCATTTGCTTTAGCAAGATTACCTTAGAAGTAATCGGAAAGATTATTTTTTAAAATTAGAGGATCCAACTCCCTTGCTGATTCCATTATCAGAAAGATAGTGATTTAGATACAAAATAGTAACAAACTATGGAATCATAATACTTCTTCTAATAACTAACATCCGGAAAGCACTGCCTATGTGCCAATCAATTCTGAGCACCTAACAGGTATTACCTCAGTCTGTGCTCACAAACATTACTGTCCCTATATATTGAGCCTCAGAGGAAACTTACTCACTCAAGGGCCAAGAGCTACAGAATGGGCATACCAGGTCTCTCAATGTCTAGGTCAGGTCACTTCTCACCCCCAGCTTACCAGCAATTACAAAAATAAAGAATTCCACAGGCATCCAGGAAGAATACATAGATCTAACTCAATATATATTAGAAATGGCAAAAATTCCTCAGGATTTTTGGTTGTTTGGCACTTTTCCTTATTTTGAGAACTAATGAGTTCTATCGATCTTCGCTCACCACTCATAATTTTTGTTTTTACTTTGGTTATTCTAGTCATTTTCTAAGAGGCACATTGGGAAGCCTTTCTTAGTCTTTATTTTTCTTCATTGTGAATAAAAAATTCTCTCATCCTATTTATTGTTTCCTCTCTCAAGCAGAAGTGAAGGCTGAAGGGGGGACATTTCAGTTCATTCTCATACTGAAACTCAAACCATGAACAATTACAACAGGAAAATTTTAGTCTTGTTTTCCAGATTTTACCCTGGATCCTTATTTACCTTAGTTTTAAGTACTAAATTAAGTTTATTGTTTTCCAGTTATTGTTAAAAAATCTCAAGTATTTCTAAAATGCTATAAATTTATGACTTTCTTTCATCTATAATTTCTTTGGTTTTCAGCTCTTATGGGCCAGGAAGATCTTCACAATTATCTTACAGGCCAGGAATGTCTTCACAACTATCAGCACAAAAATAACCTATAACCTATTTAATAGACTATACATCTAGCATAATTATAGAAAAAAAGTGGTCAAAAATTAAAAACTATCCTTTATTTAAAATTCCTATTCATTCATATTTGATTTTTAACATTTTAATTAAACAACAAAAAACTCAACAAGACACAATAGTCTGCATATTATTTGCTACTGCAGATTTCATATAATCAACAACTTTGATAAAGTATAAAAATATACATGTAAAATCTTAACAAGTAAGAAATTGTGATTGCTATTAAACAGGTAGAAGTTAACTTCAACTTGCCAAGAAAGGAAGCAAGAGAAGGGAAAAGCAGAGTAGAGGGGAGGACTGCGTAAGGTTTGCCTGCTATTCATGTAATCCCTTAAACCAACATCTTTGGTGACACCCACTGTGTGCAAATTTTTGTGTTAATTTAAAAAAATTTTTAATGGATTTTACATTTTAGACCAGTAATAGATTCATAGCAAAACTGAGAGGAAGGTAGAGAGAATTCTTATATATCCTTTTTTCCCATACATGTATAGCCTCCCTCATGATTAACATCCCCAACTAGAATGGTACATTACAATTGATGAATACACATTGATACATTACTACCACTCAAAGACCATAGTTTATATCAGTGTTGAATGTCAGCAGTGTACATTGTGTGGATTTGCACAGATGTACAATGACAAGTAATCATCATTATATATGATATTGACTATTTCACTGCCCTAAAAATCCTCTGTTCTCTGCCTATGGCAAGCACTGATTTTTGTATTATCATGAGTCTTGCATTTTCCAAAATGTCAAATAGTTTGAATCACAAAGTATGTAGCCTTTTCAATTCTTTCAGTTGGTAATACACATTTAAATTTCCTCCATCTCATTTATGGTTTCATAGCTCATTTTTTTATCACTAAAATGATTCTATCATCTGGATCCATCATTTTATTTATTCACCCATTCACCTACTAAAGGATGTTTTGGTTGCTTCCAAAGTTTTGCCATTACAAATAAAATTGATATAAACAATCATGGATAGGTTTTTGTGTAGGCATACATTTACAACTGCTTTAGGTAAATACCAAGAAGTATATGGCAAGGATCATATGGCAAGAGTACGCTATTTTTCAATTTCATTGATTTCTGCTCTAATTATTATGTTTCTGTGTACCTTAATTTGTTCTCCTTTCCTAACTGCCTAAAGTTGAAGCTTACATAACTGTTTTTAGACATTTCTTCCTTTCTAATACATGCATTTATTCCTATAAATGTTCCTCTACACACTACTTTCTCTGCACCCACAAATTTTGAACAGTCTTGATTTAATTTTCATTTAGGCCAAAATGTTTTAAAATTTCTCTTGAGAGCTCTTCAACTCATGTTTTATTTGGAAGTGCTAGAAGTTTTAACTCTCCAAGCAAATTGAAATTTTCCAGCTAAATTTCTGTTTCTGATGTCTTGCTTCATTCCACTGTCTCTGAGAGCACACACTGTGTTTTCTATCCTTTTAAAGTTGTGTTTCATGGCCCAGAATGTGGTCTATTTGGGTGAATGTTCCATGTAAGCTTGAGATGAATCTGTATTCTGTTGCTGTGTTGCATAAGCATCCTTTTTATTCTGTTGATTGATGATTTTGAGGTCAACTATATTTTATCTGATTTTCTGCCTGCTAGATTTACTTCTGATAACCAGAGTTGATTTTCCCACTAAAATAATTGATTCATTTGCTTCTCATTTGTAAGTGGTCTGTTCATATTTTCTATTTATTTCTGATTCAGCCTTGGGAGGTTGTACCTTTATAAGAATTTGTACGTTTCCTCTACATTTGTTGGCATATAGTTGCTTGTAGTATTCTCCTATGATTCTTTGTATTTCTGAATTTTCAGCTTCCCAGGTAGCTCAGTGGAAAACAATCCTCCTGCCAATGCAGATCATGCTAGAGACTTGGGCTTGATCCCTGGGTTGTGAAGATCCCCAGAGTAGGAAATGGCAACCTACTCCAGTATTATTGCTTAGAGAATCCCATGGACAGAGGAGCCTGGTAGGCTACAGTCCATAGGGTCGCAAGAGTTGGACGTGACTGAGCCACTAAGCGGACAAATACACACAGGGTTGGTTTTAACTTCATTTAACTTCTGATTTTATCAGTTTTGGCCCTCTCTCTTTTTCTTGATGAGTCTGGCTAAAAGTTGATCAATTTTATTTATCTTTTCAAAGAATCAGCTCTTTAGTTTCTTTGAATTTTTAATTGTTTTTGTCACAGTTTTATTTGTTTCTGCTCTGATCTTTATGCTTTCTTTCCTTCTACTAACTGAAGGTTTCACTGTTCTACTTTTCCCATTTCCTTTAGGTGTAAGGTCAGGTTGTTACTTGAGATTTTTTTTTTATTACCTGAAGTAAGCTTGTATTGCTATAAACGTCCCTCTTAAGAGGTTAGTGCAAAATATATAAACAGCTCCTACAACTTAATATCAAGAATCAAACAACCCAATTAAGAATGGACAGAAGGGCTGCATAGATATTTTTCCAGAGAAGACATACAGATGGCCAACTGGCATATGAAAAGATGCATAACACCATTAATCACCAGAGAAGTGCAAATCAAAACCACAGTGACATATCGTTTCATATGGAACGTGAGTGAGTGAAGTCACTCAGTTGTGTCCGACCCCATGGACTGTAGCCTACCAGGCTCCTCCATCCATGGGATTTTCCAGGCAAGAATACTGGAGTGAGTTGCCATCTCCTTCTCCAGGAGATCTTTCTAACCCAGGGATTGAACCCAGGTCTCCCACATTGTAGACAGATGCTTTACTATCTGAGCCAGAATGGCTAGCACCAAAAAGACCAGTGATAACAAATACTGGCAAGGATGGAAAGAAAAAAAGAATGCTTCTACACTGTTGTTGGGAATTTATATTAGTACATCTACAGTGGGAAATTGTATGGCTATTACTCAAAAAAAAAAAAAAAAAAAACCTAAAAATTAAACTACCATAAAAAACTTAGGAAAGAATAAAATTTTGCCACTGTAGCAACACAGATGGACTTGGAGGATATTATGCTTAGGGAAATAAATTGGACAGAGAAAAAAATGCCATATGATATCATTCACATCAGTGATCTAAAAAATAAACTAATGAATGAACATAACAAAAAAGAAACAGACTAACAGATAGAGAGAACATACTAGTGGTTATTGGGGAGAACAGGAAAGTTGGGGGGAGACAGAAGTAGGGGGTGAAGAGGTATAAAATAATATGTATAGAATAAATAAGCAACAAGGATATATTTTATAATACAGGGAATATAGCCCATACTTTCAGTTCAGTCGCTCAGTCGTGTCCAGGCCTGCGACCCCATGAACTGCAGCATGCCAGGCTTCCATGTCCATCACCAACTCCCAGAATTGGTCAAACTCATGCCCATCAAGTCAGTGATGTCATCCAAACATCTCATCCTCTGTCATCCTCTTCCCCTCCTACCTTCAACCTTTCCCAGCATTAGGGTCTTTTCCAGTGAGTCAGTTCTTTGCATCAGATGGTCTTAAGTACTGGAGCTTCATCTTCATCATCCAAACTTCCAATAAATATTCAGGACTGATTTCCTTTAAAACTGACTGGTTTGATCTCCTTGCTCTCCAAAGGTCTCTCAAAAGTCTTCTCCAACACCACAGTTCAAAAGCATCAGTTCTTCGGCCCTCAGCTTTCTTTATAGACCAACTGTCACATCCATAGATGACCACTGGAAAAACCATAGCTTTGACTATATGGACCTTTCTTGGTAAGTAATGCCTCTTTTTTTTAATATGCTGTCTAGGTTGTTCATAACTTTTCCTCCAAGGAGCGTCTTTTAATTTCATGGCTGCAGTCACCATGTGAAGTAATTTTGGAGCCCAAGAAAATAAAGTGTGTCACTGTTTGCACTGTTTCCTCATCTATTTGCCATGAAGAGATGGGACTGGATACTATGATCTAAGTTTTTTGAATGTTGAGAATGTTGAGTTTTAAGCCAGTTTTTTAACTCTCTTCTTCCACCTTCATCAAGTGGCTCTTTAGTCCTCTTCACTTTCTGCCATAAGGGTGGTATCATCTGCATATCTGAGATTATTGATATTTGTCCCGTTAATCTTGGTTCCAGCTTGTGCTTCATCCAGTCCAATATTTCTCATGATTTATTCTGCATATAAGCTAAATAAGCAGGGTGACAATATACAGCCTTGATGTACTCCTTACCCAATATGGAACCAGTCTGTTGTTCCATGCCCATTTCTAACTGTTGTTTCTTGACCTGCATACACATTTCTCAGGATGCAGGTAAGGTGGTCTGGTATTCCCATCTACTGAAGAATTTCCCACAGTTTTCTGTGATCCACTCAGTCAAAGGCTTTAACATTGTCAATAAGCAGAAATAGGCTTTTTTTTTTTTCCTGTAATTCTCTTGCTTTTTCTCTGATCCAACGGATGTTGGCAATTTGTTCTCTGGTTCCTCTGCCTTTTCTAAAACCAGCTTGAACATCTGGAGGTTCTCGGTTCATGTACTGTTGAAGTCTAGCTTGGAGAATTTTGAGCAGTACTTTGCTAGTCTGGGAGAAGATAGCAATGGTGCAGTAGTTTGCCTTTCTTTGGGATTGGAATGAAAAATGACCTTTTCCAGTCCTGTGGCCACTGCTGAGTTTTCCAAATTTGCTGGCATATTTGGTGCACCACTTTCACAGCATCATCTTTTAAGATTTTAAATAGCTCAGCTGGAATTACATCACTTGCACTAGCTTTGTTCGTAGTGATGCTTCCTAAGGCCCACTTGATTTCTCACACCAGGATGTCTGGCTCTAGATGAGTGATCACACCATCATGATTATCTGGGTCATGAAGATCTTTTTTCTATAGTTTTTCTGTGTATTCCTGCTAGCTCTTCTTCATATCTTCTGTTTCTGTTAGGCTCATACCATCTCTGTCCTTTATTGTGCCCATCTTTGCATGAAATATTCCCTTGGTATTTCTAATTTTCTTGAAGAGATCTCTGGTCTTCTCCATTCGATTGTTTTTCTCTATTTCTTTGCACTGCTTACTTAGGAAGGCTTTCTTATCTCTCCTTCCTATTCTTTGGAACTCTGCATTTAGATGGATATATCTTTCTTTTCTCCTTTGCCTTTCACTTCTCTTCTTTTTTCAGCTATTTGTAAGGCCCCCTCAGGCAACCATTTTTCCTTTACGCATTTCTTCTTCTTGGGGATTGTTTTATCACTGCCTCCTATACAATGTTACAAACCTCCATCCACAGTTCTTCAGGAACTCTAACAGATCTAATCCCTTGAATCAATTTGTCACTTCCATTGCATAATCGCAAGGGATTTGATTTGGGTCATACCTGAATGGTCTAGTGGTTTTCCCTACTTTCTTAAATTTAAGTCTGAATTTTGCAATAAGGAGTTCCTGATCCAAGCTACAGTCAGCTCCTGGTCTTTTTTTTGCTGACTGTATAGAGCTTCTTCATCTTTGAATACAAAGAATATAATCAATCTGATTTCAGTATTGACCATCTGGTGATATCGATGTATAGAAGTCATTTCTTGTGTTGTTGGAAGAGTGTGTTTGCTATGACCAGTGTGTTCTCTTCAGAAACCTCTGTTAGGCATTCCCCTGCTTCATTTTGTACACCAAGGCCAAATTTGCCAGTTACTCCAGGTATCTCTTGACTTCCTACATTTGCATTCCAGTACCCTGCAATGAAAAGGATATCTTTTTTGGGTGTTAGTTCCAGAAGGTCTTGTAAGTCTTTTAGAACCATTCAACTTCTGCTTCTTCAGCACTACTGGTTGTGGCATAGACTTGGATTACTGTGATATTGAATGGTTTCCCGGAAACAAACATAGATCATTATGTTGTTTTTGAGACTGCATCTAAGTACTGCATTTAGGACTCTTTTGTTGAATAGGAGGGTTACTCCATTTCTTCTAAGGGATTCTTTCCCACAGTAGTAGATATAATGGTCATCTGAGTCAAATTCACCCATGCCAGTCCAGTTTAGTTAACTGATTTTAAAATGTCAATGTTCACTCTTGAGATCACCTGCTTGACCACTTCTAATTTACTCTGATTCATGGACCTAACATTCCAGGTTCCTATGCAATACTGTTCTTTACAGCATTGGACTATACTTCTATCACTAGTCACATGCACAACTGGGTGTTATTTTCGCTTTGGCTCAGCCTCTTCATTCTTTCTGGAGTTTTTTTTTTGTTTTTTTCCACTCTTCTCCAGTAGCATCTTGGGTACCTACCGAAGTGGGGAGTTCATCTTTCAGTGTCATATCTTTTTGCCTTTTCATACTGCTCATGGCATTCTCAAGGCAGGAATACTGAAGTGGTTTGTCATTCTCTTCTCCAGTGGACTACATTTTGTCAGAACTCTCCACCATGACACATCCATCTTGGGTGGCCCTACATGGCATGGCTCAAAGTTTCATTGAATTAGACAAGTCTGTGATCCAAGTGATCAATTTGGTTAGTTTTCTATTTTGTGATTTCCATTCTGTCTGCCCTCTGATGGATAGGATAGAAGCTTGTGAAGTATCCTGATGAGACAGACTGTCTGTGGGGGAATCTGGGTCTTCTATGATGGGTGGGGCCATGCTCAGTAAATCTTAATCTACACTTTATGCTAACTATTAATGAAGTATAATTTTTAAAAACTGTGAATCAATATGTTTTTTTACCTGAAACCTATATAATATTGCAAATCAATGATTTCTCAATTTTTTAAAAAGTATACTTTCACTTATACCTTTCCAAGTGTTCTTCTTTTTCTATGTAGATTTGTTTCTGATCTAAATCATTTATTTCTCTCTTAAAAACTCCTCTTAACATTTCTTGCCATTCAACTGTACTGGCAACAAATTCTCCCAGTTGTTTTTTATTTATTTATGTTTTATTTTTAAATGTTTATTTGGTTGCACCAGATCTTAGTTGTTCCAGGGAACTAGTTGGGATCTAGTTCCCTGACCAGGGATTGAACCACAGCCCCCTGCATTAGGATCATGAAGTCTTAGCCACTGGACCACCAGGGAAGCCCCTCTCCCAGCTGTTTATCTGAGAAAGTTTTTATTTTCCTTTACTTAATAAGGATAATTCTTCAATGACTAAAATTCTAGGTTGAATTTTTTCCTAGGTTGTTATTTTGTTGCTGGTACTTTGAATTTTTCACTCCCCCCTCTTCTTTATAGCGGGATTTCCTAGGAAAAGTCAGTTTTATCTTTGCATCTCTATATTAAGGTATATTTAAGTTCTGACTTTTTAATGGATTTTTTTAATTTCTTTTGATTTTTCTGTGTTTGAATATGATATACCTAAGGGGAGGTTTTTAGTGTTTATCTTGCTTGGTGTCCCTCTGATGTTCTGGGATCACAATTTGGTGTCTGACAATAATTGGGTGAAAATTTTCCATTCTTCTTGTTGAACTATTACTTTTTTTTTTTTCTTTTTCATTCCTTCTTCTTCTGGAATTCTTACTGTGTGTGCTATATCCTTTGTAGTTGTCTCACAGTTCTTATATAATCTGTTGTGACTTTTTTCAGTCTTATTTTGCTTTTCAGTTTTAGAGTTTTCTATTGATATGTCCTTGAGCTCAGAAAATTTTTCCTCAGTCATTTCTTGTCTTAAATAAACAACAGTAAGTTATTTTGGAAAATTCTGGGTACATTTTCTTGCTTTGTGAAAGATTTGCCTAGTCCCTTACTGTTTTCATTATCAAAGACAGGCAATATATAAACTCAAAAGCAGTTTTATCATTTAATCTTAGAGAGAGTAAATTAAGAATGAATACTTTCTCAGATGGTAAAAGCATCTGCCTACAATGCGGGAGACCTGGGTTTGATCCCTGGGTTGGGAAGATCCTCTGGAGAAGGAAATGGCAGCCCACTCCAGTATTGTTGCCTGGGAAATCCCATGGACAGAGGAGCCTGGCAGGCTGCAGTCCATGGGGTCGCAAAGGGTCGGACACGACTGAGCAACTTCACTTTCACTTTCACTTTCTCCTCAAAAGTATTCTCATTCTAGTCTATTAAAAATACTTATTCTCAAGTTCTTAGTTGTTCTACTAAGTGAAATAAGGAAATTCACTTATCCCTCCAAAATTATTAAAGCTTCAGTTTAGGCATGATCTCCTACTGAAAGTATTCTCTGACTTTCCAAAACCAAAATTGATCTATGCCCAGTGCACCCAAAAGAAATGCTTAATGGTAATGAGACTGGTTGTGTTTAACACCTTGCCCTAGCACATCAATCAACAGATGCAAGAGACGTAATAAGACAGTGTGACCTTGGTGCATGCCCTGATGATTCAAGCTCTCATAGAAGAATCCCCTTTGTATGAACCAGTAACGCTCAAGAAACTGAAGTTGAACAGTTCTAAAAGACCTACAAGACCTTCTAGAACTAACATCCAAAAAAGATATCCTTTTCATTGCAGGGTACTGGAATGCAAATATAGGAAGTCAAGAGATACCTGGAGTAACAGGCAAGTTTGGCCTTGGAGTACAAAATGAAGCAGGGGAATGCCTAACAGAGGTTTCCGAAGAGGACACACTGGTCATAGCAAACACACTCTTCCAACAACACAAGAAATGACTTCTACACATCGATATCACCAGATGGTCAATACTGAAATCAGATTGATTATATTCTTTGCATTCAAAGATGGATAAGCTCTGTACAGTCAGCAAAAACAAGACAAGGAGCTGACTGTAGCTAGGATCATGAACTCCTAATTGCAAAATTCAGACTTAAATTGGGGATTGTTTTATCACTGCCTCCTATACAATGTTACAAACCTCCACCCACAATTCTTCAGGAACTCTATTAGATCTAATCCCTTGAATCAATTTGTCACTTCCATGTGTACATTTCTGACTCTTATTAACAAGTGTGTGTGAACATTCGAGAAACAAGCATCCTTTAAAAATATATAATTCAAAACAAATCACCTGAGGAACATGGCACTTAAGCTACTCTTACACTCAGATTTGTATTTGTGACCTATAGGCTTTTAATATCTATTTCAGAGAGGCTTCCCTGGTGATTTAAGTCATGTCCAATTCTTTGCAATCCAATGGACTGTAGCCCGCCAGGCACCTCAGTTCAGTTCAGTTCATTCACTCAGTTGTCTCTGACTCCTTGTGACCCCATGGACTGCAGCACATCAGGATTCACTGTCCATTACCAACTCCTGGAGCTTGCTCAAACTGATGTCCATTGAGTCGGTGATGCCATATAACCATCTCATCCTCTGTCATCCCCTTCTCCTGCCTTCAATCTTTCTCAGCATCAGAGTCTTTTCCAATGAGTCAGTTCTTCGCATCAGGTGGCCAAAGTATTGGAGCTTAAGCTTCAGCATTCTCCTTTCAATGAATATTCAGGACTGATTTCCTTTAGGATTGACTGGCTTGATCTCCTTGCAGTCCAAGGCATTCTTAAAGAGTCTTCTCCTACACCACAGTTAAAAAGAATCAATTCTTCAGCACTCAGCTTGTTTTATGGCCCAACTCTCACACCCATACATGACTACTGGAAAAACCAAAGCTTTGACTAGATGGACCTTTGTTGGCAAAATGTCTCTAGTTTTTAATATGCTCTCTAGGTTTGTGATAACTTTTCTTCCAAGGAGCAAGCTTCTTTTTAATTTCATGGCTGCAGTCACCATCTACAGTAATTTTGGAGCCCAAGAAAATAAAATCTTCAACTCTTCCCATTGTTTCCTCATCTATTTTCCATGAAGTGATGCCATGATCTTAGTTTTTGAATGTTGAGTTTTAAGCCAGCTTTTTCACTCTCCTCTTTCAGTTTCATCAAGTGGCTCTTTAGTTCCTCTTTGCTTTCTGGTGTCATCTGTATGTCTGTGATCATTGATATTTCTCCCGGCAATCTTGATTTCAGCTTGTGCTTCATCCAATCCAGAATTTCACCTGATGTATTCTGCAGAGAAGTTAAATAAGCTAGGTGACAATATACAGCCTTGATGTACTCCTTTCCCAATTTGGAACCAGTCCATTGGTTCTAACTGTTGCTTCTTGACCCGCATACAGATTTCTCAGGAGGCAGGTAAGGTGGTCTGGTATTCCCATCTCTTGAAGAATTTTCCACAGTTTGTTGTAATCCATACAATCAAAGACTAGTATAGTCAATGATGCAGAAGTAGATGTTTTTCTGGAACTCTTCACATTTTATTCACAACTCTTCTAAAAAAAATTCTTCTTGGCTTACAGGTCATACTAGATTTTACCTATAGCCTATATTTTGCAGACCCCTGCTCTATGTCACATTCTGAAACATATATATATGTTCAGAAAAACATACATACACACATTTCTATTTTGCTTAGAGACTTCTGGGGAGAATTGAAAATACTGCATATCAGTTCAGTTCAGTTGCTCAGTCGTGTCCCACTCTTTGCGACCCCATGAATAGCAGCACTGCATATATGTATGTATACACACACAGACACACAGACACACAGACACACAGACACACACACACACACACACACACATATGCTTCCCAGGTGTAATGAATCCATTCACAATTACTTCTCAGTAGTACTTAATCCATCCACAATGCAGGAGACCTGGGTTCGATCCCTGGGTTGGGAAGATCCCCTGGAGAAGGAAATGGCAACCCACCCCAGTGTTCTTACCTGGAGAACCCCCATGGACAGAGGAGCCTGGCGAGCTACAGTCCACAGAATCACAAAGAGTTTGTGTATATATACTCAAACCATTGAATTGCCACTTTCTTCTCCAGGGTAGCTTCCCATCCCAGGAATGGAACCTGTGTCTCTGGCATCTCCTGCATTGACAGGTGGGTTCTTTACCACTGAGCCACCTGGGAAGCCCATATGAGAAGTTATTGACTCACAAAACTTAAAAACCCAGGGGTAAGGTTCCAGGCTTGGTTTGTTTGGAACCCAGTCCCATTTCTCTCAAGTTTACTTGGCTCACTCTTCTGCCATGTGTCAATACTTCCCTAAGCAGGTGTGTCTTACACCAGAAAAAAACATAATAATAATCCAGGAGGTAGAGAATAGATGATACCTGATGCTGCTGCTGCTGCTAAGTCGCTTCAGTCGTGTCTGACTCTATGCGACACCATCGACAGCAGCCCACCAGGCTCCTCTGTCCACGGGATTCTCTAGGAAAGAATAGTGGAGTGGGTTGCCATTTCCTTCTCCAATGATACCTGATAACCAAAAATAAAACAAAAAGCTTGTACCTCATGCTACTTTGGGTTAAACCTGAATTAACTCCCATGAGCATGGAACTAGTATGGACTTGTTGCTAAGTCACTTCAGTCATGTCCAACTCTGTGTGACCCCATAGATGGCAGCCCACCAGGCTCCCCCGTCCCTGGGATCCTCCAGGCAAGAACACTGGAGTGGGTTGCCGTTTCCTTCTCCAATGCATGAAAGTGAAAAGTGAAAGTGAAGTCTTTCAGTCATGTCCCACTTAGAGACCCCATGGGCTGCAGCCTACCAGGCTCCTCCATCCATGGGATTTTCCAGGCAAGAGTACTGGAGTAGGTTGCCATTGCCTTCTCCGCTAGTATGGACTAGGCAGTGTAAATCTACTAATCCCTGTAGACAATCCCTGTAGGCAAAATTCTCTTCTGCTCAGAATGATTTGGTCCAACCCTTATATCTGAGTGTCTGATTTATCTTATTCTTCACAATGGTGAGGGGTGGAGTAGGTGTTAGGTATACAACAAGAAGGTCCATTAAAATATATTAGGTTGGTGCAAACTTAATTGTGGTTTTGGGCTGTGAATTTCAAATTGTTGTAAATAGGTTCAAACATATCTCTTTATTAATCAAAATAGGAACCATTACAATCAATACTTTTCTGCCAACAAGAAATGTTTATTTATTCCTGTAGCATAAAATTCTGGGCTTTGGGATTCAACAAACTCTTCAAAGCATTTTCTCCATTTTACTAGTTGTGGAAGCATTTTCCCTGCAAAATGTTGTCAAGATGCTTGAAGAAGAGGTAGTCCATTGTTGTGTAAAATCCACTTTTTTGTCCCACATCACAATCTGATTGAGAAATGGTTCGTTGTTGTTGCAAAGAATAAGAGAAGACAACATTTCCAAACAAGATTTTTTTTTAAATTTTAGGTCAGTTCCTGCGGCACCCACTTATTGAGCTTTTTCACTTTTCCAATTTGCTTCAAATGCGAAATGACTAAAGAATGGTCAACTGTGAGTTCTTTAGCAACATCTCATGTAGTTGTAAAAGGATCAGCTTCAGTGATTACTCTCAATTGGTCACTGTCAATCTACAATGGCCGACCACTATGCTCCTACTCATCAAGGCTCTTGTCTCCTTTGCAAAACTTCTTGAAACAACACTGCACTGTATGTTTGTTATCAGTTCCAGGGTCAAAACACGTTTTAGATGTTGTGAGTTGTCTCTGCTCCTTTATGCCCCATTTTGAACTCGAATAAGAAAACTGCTCGAGTTTGCTTTTTGTCTAACATAATTTTCAGAGTCTGAAGTACATATAAAAGAAACAGCAAATAATAAGTCATTAGCAAAAAAAAATATAAAGCAAGAATTGTGCATTCAAATGATGTATAACATAACCACATTTATTAAGAACGTATTCCAATATCAAAGGCAAATTTCAACAAAGGAAAAACCACAACTACTTTAGGAAAGGAATACATCAAGGCTGTGTATTGTCACCCTGCTTGTTTAAATTACAGGCAGAGTACATCATGTGAAATGTCAGGCTGGATAAAGCACAAGCTGGAATCAAGATTGCCAGGAGAAATATCAATAATCTCATATACGCAGATGACAGCAATCCTGTGGCAGAAAGCAAAGAGGAACTAAAGATCCTCTTGATGAGAGTGAGAGTGAAAAAGCTGGCTTAAAACTTAACACTTAAGGGGAGATGTATGGAGAGTAACATGGAAATTTGTAATACCATATGCAAAATAGATAGCCAAAAGGAATTTGATGTATAACTCAGAGAACTCAAACAGGGGCTCTGGGACAGGCTGAAGGGTAGGAAGTAGAGGGGGATGAAAGGGAGGTTTGGGAAAGAGGTGACATACATGTACCTATGGCTGATTCTTCTTGATGTATGACAGAAAACAACAAAATTCTGTAAAGCAATTATCCCTCAGTTAAAATGTTTAAAAACAAACAAATAAACAAAAAAACCCTGAACATTCAAAAACTAAGATGATGGCATCCAATCCCATCGCTTCATGGCAAATAGATGGGGAAACAGTGCAAACAGTGATACATTTTATTTTCTTGGGTTCCAAAATTATTGCAGATGGTGACTGCAGCCATGAAATTAAAAGATGCTTGCTCCTTGGAGGAAAAGCTACAACAAACCTAAACAGCATATTAAAAAGCAGAGACATTACTTTACCGACAAAGATCCATATAGTCAAAGCTATGGTTTTTCCAGTAGTCATGTATGGATGTGAGAGCTAGACCATAAAGAAAGCTGAGCACCAAAGAATTGATGCTTTTGAACTGCAGTGTTGAAGACTCTTGAGAGTCACTTGGACTGCAAGGAGATCAAATCAATTAATCCTAAAGGAAATCAGTCCTGAATATTCATTGGAAGGAATGATGCTGAAGCTGAAGCCCAATACTTAGGCCACCTGATGTGAAGAACTGACTCATTGGAAAAGACCCTGATGCTGGGAAAGATTGAAGGCAGGAGGAGAAGGGGATGACAGATGATGAGATGGTTAGATGGCATCACTGACATGATGGACATGAGTTTGAGCAAGTCCCATGAGTTGGTGATGAACAGGGAAGCCTGGCGTGCTGCAGTCCCTGGGGTCACAGAGTTGGACATGACTAAGCTACTGAACTGAACTGAGTACCTATTTAGATATCAACATCAATATCACTTTCTCATACATATATCTACCAAATCATCAATATGTACATGAAATATATCTACGCCTCCTCAAAAGGAGAGAATTCAAAAACACTTCTAACACTGAATCTGGGTGTAAGTTAAGGATCCTTGACAATTCATGGTACAACAAGTCTGGATAAATATTATCCACCCCCAACCTACCTACCCAATATATAAATGCATATTAAAAAATCACAGTGACTACAGATGAATATAAAGTGGTTACTGGACCAAAACATATTATCATATCCTGACAAACAAGAATAGGTGGGACTTTTTGCTTGGGCAACAGAGTTTATCCCTGGTAAGTATAGTTAAAAGCATTCCATTGTGCTTTCATATAGGCACTTCCATGAATATTGTCCTCTCCTTGAGATGAATTATAAGGATATCTTAAAGATGTTAGTGTAGCAGAAGACTATGTCCTGAGAACTGGAACACTGAATGTGCCAAAGGGCTTAAGAAAATCTGCATTTTAAAATAGCTCTAGATTTATCTGGCCACTCCATTCCCTAAACACTCAGTAAGCAAGTTCATATTTTTAATGCCCACCCTTTAAATCAAACAACTTTCTCGACGTAAAAAAACCTTTCTGCCAGCATGAAGACATTCTTCTCTGCCCTCCTGACAGGATTAAGTTTAACAATTTACTTCAGCTAGGCTCTGCCTTAGGGTCCACTAATATTTATTTATCATCAAATCAAAGGCTCTGCCTTTCTACTGAGGTTTACTAGTCTTTGACCCAGAAAGAGAATGTTTTACAGAATATACTAGTTTCTTCTAATGTCTTACCTTTCCAAGTCCTAACTTTATCTTGGGGTAAATACATCTTCTTTTCTATTTGATAAGACTCTCAAATGGCAAACGTTTCATCAAATTGAATCCCAGATCATGGGCAAAAAAAGACCATTCTTAGCAAAGTTGTATTTTCCTCCTTCACTGATTTCATTTATACACATTTCAAGTTAATTATTATATGCATATTTCTTAAAGTAATCTACTATTAGAGTTAGAGAAGAGATAAGCAAAATGTTGATGATACATAGGACCACAAAAGTAATCAAAATATTCAGTATCTGTTATTTTTTCCTACTAATCCTCCTAATTTCATACCTTCTGTAGGCAAAAGTCAATCTATAATATAAATAAAAATTTAACCAACTATTTCTCAACTATATAAAGAGAATGACCAACTGCCCAGCTCAGGACAAACAATTTATCACCATTCTCTTTTCAGTTTAGCCATTTTACAATTTGAAATCTCTTCCTTATAGTATCAACTTCTTTTTACACATAACAGTAAAAAGCTCAAACTGGTACAAACTTCAAGGGTAATATCAGGGTTAGGGTATAATTCAGGTTTTATTTGGGATTCCAAATAAATTTCTGTAGGTCTGCTCAGTCACATAAACTAATATATCTCTTTGTTGTTTATACTAGTTTGTCTTGGATATTCTTTTATTTCTTTTTTTTTTCTGTTCAACTATTTTGGATACATGTATATGTATAGCTGAATCCCTTCACTGTTCATCTGAAATTACCACAATATTGTTGATTGGCTATACCCTAATATAAAATGTTTTTGATCTTCTACTTCTTTTATTAAGATAATCAAATCAATCTTAGTATTGATAAAAACAAGCTTTCTTATGTCAGAAATTACTCATCTGGGTGTGATGTGTATAGTCAAATCAGCTCAAATCATATTACACATATTGAGAACAGTTAAATACAGAGGACACAAGTAAAAGACTGATAATATATAGGAACACTGGTGTTATTTGTATAAATGAGTACTCCTTAAATTTTGTCAACTATAAAATATTTTACAATAGGTCATTAACATTGTTGGAATTACCAATATCTGTTTATTTATGTGAGTTTATTTTTAATATTATTAAGAAACATAAATTTTAAGAATATAGAATGCATGAGAATGGATGCTTGGTAAGAGTCTTTTTACTGTTAAATAAAGTGTAGAGAGGTAAACCATGTGGCAATTATCTTTCTCAAAATGTAGAAACCTATGTCAATTTATTTTTTAAAATTTTACTTACTTTATAAAATTCTTACATTCCTTCAAATTTAAACACAAACTAAAGCCTCAGTGCAAGAGATAAGAAATAAACCTAAACCCAACTTTCAACCTCAGGACATTTACTTCACTCAGATAATCTTGACCTTTGGTATTACTTGTAGGCTTGGGTATTACAAATAGAAAAGAATGTAGCATCTCATCAGGAAGGTGGTTATAATGAGAAACTTTCATAAAAAATCTAGTATCAAATGAAGTGCACCTCCTGTGCACCAACATCATTATTCCCGTCACTCTAAAAATTTCCAGAATAAAGTTTCCATCATGGACCTACTTTGTCCAAAGAAAGGAAAACAGTCTTTACTGAAAAGTTTTAAAAGCAATGTATTCCTCACATGACCTGAGTAATCTGTAAAAACTGGAGATGATCCTTTTCAGTTTCAATAGACACTTAAAAGTAATCAAAGCATCCTCTATGGAAAAACCAATCTTCATAACAGAGTATCAAAGGAACAGTCCCAAGGAAATGAGTTGGAAGTCCCAAGGAATATGAGTTGACCTTCAAAATTAGAGTGGACAGGGAATGATGCACAGTAGGTGAAATCCATAATAAAAGCAGATAGGAGAATCAAACCCATAAAGACAGCAACAACTAGAATTACGAACTACGGAAATAAGTATGCTTAATGTGTTTTTAAAAATAAAGGGAGATTAAAAATAGGAGAAAAGAGCTATTAAGAAAACAAAATCAAAAAGAGAACCAAACAATACTTCTACCTATTAAAATATATAATACTTAAAATGAAAATTTCAATGGCTAAATAGCAGATTATATATCACTAAGGAGAAAATTATTCAACTAGAAGATCAATCTAAGGATCTTCTGTATAGGATGCAGAATAGAAATAATTATAAAATAAATATTAATAGACATTGTAAATTTGTATTTGTTGTATGATTTAAGAATATTCAATTATATTTTAAAGGGAAAGAATAAAAACATTTAGAACAGGCATAGCTCATAAGATGCCAAGTATAGATACTGAACAAGCAAATGAGAGATACAGGTAAGATTCATAAGGTGTCTCCAGTATACATAGTAAGGTAGCAACCTGAAAAACACTATGTAATAAATGAAACAAGTGTGTGAAAAATACTGCCATAAAGGAAGGAATAAAGTATGGAAGGACTAAATAACATTTTAGAACATTCATAAAGCATTTATTAATTCATCTTCAGAGGCACAGCTATGGCTCCCACCAAATCAATCATCCATCAGTAACCTAACACAACCTCCTGCACCCTATACCCAAACATGCAAATAAAACTCATCACTTCTTGGCAGGTTGTCAGTTACTTAGTTCATAGCTATGGTGAGGAACACTTGCTCCTATATCTCTCTAAAAAGTCAAGAGTATGGTGGCTCCAATCATTTTCTGGCTGTTGAAGACCTTCACTCACCTCTACTCTTATAACCCAACCATCAGAGAAAGCCTGATGGAACAAAGTGGGAAACAAGATAAATGAACACTGAATAATACATGATTCAGACAATGCAATCATTTCACCTCACTTGTACTCACTTCTTTTCCATTTTTCTCCCTTGTTTATTGCTATATGTTTTAAGTAGATAAGTAATCTGATTCAAGCATCTTAATTTGATCTCTGAGGTTTTTTATTCTGTGAGCTCTGAAACAGCCTGCCTGGTAACTTACTTGGAGGCTGTCATAGCATCTAGGTAACTTTCCACCACTACAGCTGGCAATGAGAATGGGATACAATTAAAAGGCATCCTAAATAAATTATAAGAGAAACAAGATCTTGCTTCACAAATGAACATTCAAATCAAAGCAATATTTAAGCGTCCCTGATATAAAAGAACCACTAAAACTTACCCATAATACAGAATAGAGAAGAAACCAAGCCAGAGATTAGAAAATAAAATCAGAACAAAACTCAATGGACAGTTTTGATTATTATCTCCAATTAGACTCTGGGATCAATAGGAAGAAATCCTAAGCCCAAGGGTGTTACCAAATGTCAAGTTAGTCTGTGACCACGACCTCTGTTCCAGTCTACCTGTTAATTTACTTACAGACACCACTGTAAAGAGGGTAACTTCCCATCATAAGAAAAATGGGGAAAATGGGGAATATAGATGTTTTGAATAGATTATCAATAAATAAAAGAATGTCTGGAAATCATCCAGAATTGATAAAGGAGAAATCAATCCCTAGATGCATAAAGCCAGCAAATATTAAGTTGCATAATAAAAATAAAGTGATTTTTAGAATTGTCAAAGAAAACATCTTCAGAAAAATATCAGAAATACCTTAGATTTAAAAGTAGTAAGAAGGAAAAGAAAGATAATCTGTAAAGGAAAAATTAGCCTGATAGTTTACTTTTCAATGGCAACAATGAAAGCCAAAAATAGTGAAATTATATTCAGTGAGCTAAAGGAAAATACCTATCAGCCTAAAATTAGTATCTCAAAAGTATATATCAAGTTTCATAGAGGGAAAAAATTTCCCTATCTCCATTCTTTTGTTTGTTTTAGTCTATAATTTTAGAGTGATTAAATAATATTTAGTGATGGTCAGCTATAATTTCATCTCTAGAATAAAACACTAAATATCTCACTTTAGAATAAAATTAGGAGAGTTTAACTGATTCTAAACAGGGATTTAATAAATGTTCCTATTTGTGCAGCACTGGTTCCTAGTATCATTAAATTCTAATTATGCCTGTGTTTTGCAATATGAATCACAGCTTTACTCTTGGGCTTCTGATATCAGGATAAGCTATAGCAGACGTTGGCAAATTTTTCCTTCAAGAGCCAAATACAGATAGTAAATATTTTAGGTTTGTGACCACTACAGTCTGTATTTTAGCTATTCAGCTTTTCCATTATAGCTTAAAAAGCACATTGACAGACAATATATAAAAGAATGGGTGTGACTATGTTCCAATATAATTTATTTACAAAATCAGGCTGCCGTTCTAGGGACCATAGTTTTCTGATCTCTAGTTGTAGACTTCTAAGATCTGCAAAGTCAGTTATACATACCTATTTGCTTCTTACTTTGCAAAATTTTGTTGTTGTCTTTCTCTTTGCACTTCTCTTGCCCTTTGCCTTTCTAAATCCTCACATTATCAGTTAAATGGGATTTAGAGAGTGAGCAGAGGCAAACTGAAAGACCAGCACAATATTATTTCTCAAAGTATGTGTTTTAAAGGAAAACTCCTACAATTTTGTTTAGGAATGCACTGCACATACAAATCAATTTAGGAAAAACTGACATTTTTATTACACTGATTCCTTCAATGTCATAAAAATGATATAGTCTTATATTTATTTCCATCTTGTTCTATCAGTAATGTTTGGTAGGTTTCTTTCTAGAGGTAATTCACATCTTGCTTTCATGTATCCTTAGTACATGGTTTATGACAGCTTTGGAAGTGTACTGCTCAGATCTCCATGAAGAAGTCCCACTACGAGGAGCACAGGTGACTGACAGCCCCAGCTCTTGCCTTTTTTTTTTTTAGATCCATCACTATACTTTTGCCAAGGCTATTCCCAGTCATTGACTGAGGAATTGTAATAGAACTGGCCCATTTCTACCTGATGCAGGATTCCTCCAATGGTCAAGCTTTGCTCAGGGATCACCCACTGGTCTGGCCTAGATTTTTTCTGAGTTGTGCTGCTGAATTCTTTCTGCCCAATTCATTGTCTCTCTCCCTTCACAGATTAGCATAAAAGCATGAATATGTTTTCCCGCCTATTCCTACTTCCTCCTCTTTTGTTTGTCAAAGGTATTACTACCAATAAATTTCTTGTACACCTAATCTAGTTTATGTGGTGCCTCCTGAAGATCAATCCAACAAGTAGTGGGGTTTTTATACTAGTATAAATGGTAGATTTTAATTTCATTTTCAAGTTGGTGATTGGTACTATATATCTAAATAATATTGATTTTTGTATTTTTATTAGCTTTCACATTCAAAATTATAACAGCTATAAGAAATTATAATTGTTTCTTCCTATCTAATCTTTTATCTATTTATTTTCTTTACTTTGTTCCACTAGCAATAGTTCCAGAGCAATACTAAACAAAAGTGCTAACAGCTGACACCCTTGTTGTTTTTCCCTAATCTCAGGGAAATAATTCCAAGATGTCACTAAGTATTAATAAATGTGTTAAAATATACATAATTAGATTAAGAAAGTCTCCTTTTAATCCTAGATTGCTAAAAGTGTTTTTCTTTTTTTAACCTTATATAAGTGCTGAATTTTATGTTTTTTGTGTAGACATTAAGATGATTGTATTCAGGCAGTCCTCACTTTACACAGAACTACATTAATTAATCCCTGTGCATATCAGAACTATACTGTCATTCTGCACAGTTCTACTGCATATTATTTTTCCTATTACTGAGTAACAAATTGCACAAACTGTGAGCAGTCTGCATTCTTTCTTATCTGGAAGCTTAAGGGAAAACATCTGCTTCTAAGCTCATTCAAGTACTTGGTAGAATCCAGTTCCTTGTGTAGGACCAATGTCCCCTTTTTCTTGCTGGTTGTTGGTGGACGGTTACTCCTAGCTCATAAAGTCACTCTCAGGTCATTTGAATGTGGTCCACTCTACCTTTAACACAGCAACAGTACATCAAATCCTACTTACATTTCAACTTTCTCTGATAGCCTGTTCTGCTATCCGTCAGAAAACACTCTGTTTTTAAAGAGGTCATTTGATTAGGTTAAACTAATTCAGAAAATCTATCTGAAGGTCAACTTATTAGTAAAGAACCTTAATGACATCTGCAAAATACCATCTGCCATGCAATATAACATGATCATGGGAGTAACAGCAGGGAACAAAGATCACATGGGCCATCTTGGAATTCTGCCTATCACAAGTTAGATGAGATCAAATCTCAGTTACTTTAGAAGCTTGAAAAATAAGAGTACATTCAAAGTATGCACAAATTTTAGTTAATGTGATAATGAAGTGAGAAACACTGAGACTCATATTCTATTAATGTGATTGGTTTCCTAATGTTAAACTAACTTTTTATTCTTGGAATAAACCTATGTTGGCTATATGTTAACCACTTTGCATACCTCTATATCTAATTTTCTAATATTTTACTTACAATTTTTACATGTGCATACATAAGACAGCCTGAAGTTTCCTTTCTTATAATGTTCTTGTCAGGTACTGCTTTTTAAGTTATGCTGATCTCTCAAAACCTGAAAAGTATTCTCTTCCACTCTTTGGAAATTTTGGTTTAAGATGCTGTTAAACATTCCTTAAATGTCCAGGATAATTCACCAGTAACCTAGAATTGAAGTATCTTCGTAGGAAGGATTTTAATAATGGATTCAGTTATTTTAATGTATGAATGACTATTCAGCATTGTGATTTCTTCTGTCAGACTGAAAATTGTGGTGCTTCAAAGAATCTGTCCATTTCACATAGATTATCAAATTATTTGGCATAAAGTTATTCCCTGTGTTCCCTTTAATTTCTGTGGATCTGCAGCAATGTTGTTTTTTCATTCCTTATCATGGTAAATTGAAGTTTTCCTTCTGTCTCTTTGTTAGAGCAGTCATGCTGGAGCTTTATCAATGTATTACTCTGAAAATAACCAATTCTTGGCTTTATTGATATTCCTTCACATTTTCTCATGTTCTTTGTATCCTTGTTTTATATTTCATCAGTTTTTCATACTATTTTTATTATTCCTTCCCTTTTACTCTCTTTGGGTATAAATTTTGCTACTTTTTAATCTTTATGAGACAGATGCTTTAGTCACTAGGTTGCAACCCCATAGACTATAGCCCTCCAGGCTCCTCTGTCCATGTGATTTCCCAGGCAAGCATACTTGAGTGGGTTGCCATTTCCATTACCAGATCTTCCTGATCCAAGGATCAAAGCAGTGTCTCCTGTCTCTCCTGCATTGGCAAGCAGATTCTTTACCACTGAGTCACCTCGAAAGTCCTAGATCCTTAATATGCCAACACTTTTTTTCCTTTTTAATGTATGAACTCTTGCCTGGAAAATCCCATGGACGGAGGAGGCTGGTAGGCTCCAGTCCATGGGGTTGCTAAGAGTCGGGCACAACTGAGCGACTTCACTTTCAATTTTCACTTTCATGCATTGGAGAAGGAAATGGCAACCCACTTCAGTATTCTTGCCTGGAGAATCCCAGGGACAGAGGAGCCTAGTGGGCTGCTGTCTATGGGGTCACACAGAATGGGGCACAACTGAAGCGACTTAGCAGCAGGCAATAATTACACCTTTTCCTTTCAAATACACTTTGACAAAAACTGGTAAATACCTTCCAATTCAAATATTTCCTTTTAGCCTTTATCAAAGAAGCCAAATTTCTTTGTCAAAGAAACTCAAAATTCTCCAAGCCAGGCTTCAACAGGTTCAGGTGAACCATGAACTTTCAGATGTTCAAGCTGGATTTAGAAAAGGCAAAGGAAGCAGAGATTAAATTGCCAAGATCTGTTGGATCAGAGAAAAAGCAAGAGAGTTCCAGAAGACCATCTACTTGTGCTTTATTGACTATGTCAAAGCCTTTGACTGTGTGGATCACAATAAACTGGAAAATTCTTAAAGACATGGGATTACCAGACCGCCTGACCTACCTCTTGAGAAACCTATATGCAGGTCAGGAAGCAACAGTTAGAACTGGACATGGAACAACAGACTGGTTCCAATTAGGGAAAGGAGTACGTCAAGGCTGTATATTGTCACCCTGCTTTTTCACTTATATGCAGAGTACATCATGAGAAACGCTGGGCTGGAAGAAGCACAAGCTGGAATCAAGATTGCTGGAGAAATATCAATAACCTCAGATATGCAAATGACACCACCCTTATGGCAGAAAGTGAAGAGGAGCTAAAAAGCCTCTTGATGAAAGTGAAAGAGGAGAGTTTAAAAGTTGGCTTAAAGCTCAACATTCAGAAAACAAAGATCATGGCATCCAGTCCCATCACTTCATGGGAAATAGATGGGCAAACAGTGTAAACAGTGTCAGACTTTATTTTTCTGGGCTCCAAAATCACTGCAGATGGTGACTGCAGCCATGAAATTAAAAGACGTTTACTCCTTGGAAGGAAAGTTATGACCAACCTAGATAGCATATTGAAAAGCAGAGATATTACTTTGCCAACAAAGGTCCGTCTAGTCAAGGCTATGGTTTTTCCAGTGGTCATGTATGGATGTGAGATTTGGACTGTGAAGTAAGCTGAGCGCTGAAGAATTGATGCTTTTGAACTGTGGTGCTGGAGAAGACTCTTGAGAGTCCCTTGGACTGCAAGGAAATCCAACCAGTCCATCCTAAAGGAGATCAGCCCTGGGTGTTCATTGGAGGAACTGATGCTGCACCTGAAACTCCAGTACTTTGGCCACCTCTTGCGAAGAGTTGACTCATTGGAAAAGACCCTGATGCTGGGAGGGATTGGGGGCAGGAGGAGAAGGGGACAACAGAGGATGAGATGGCTGGATGGCATCACTGACTCGATGGACATGAGTTTGAATGAACTCCAGGAGTTGGTGATGGACAGGGAGGCCTGGCGTGCTGTGATTCATGAGGTCGCAAAGAGTCAGAAATGACTTAGCAACTGAACTGAACTGAATATGTTTGTAGATATAAGATATAGATAATTATACAGACAACTTCAATACAGTATTGCAAATGTTGATAATTCAAGTATGTGATGTACATTGTAGGGGCCAATATCCCAATACTTTGCCCTAATCAAATTAGGAGCAACCAGAAGATTTTAAGTTGGTGAGTAAGATTTGATTTGTAATTTTGAAAGATTAGTCTGTGAATGCTGTAGTAAATGTAATTGGAAGGGAGCAAGAAATTCAAGGAAAAATTGTTTCCTATGCAAACAAATAGCACAGAGAATATGAGGTAGAACAACAACAATAATAATAATATTAAAAAATATCAGCTATTAAGAATGGAATATTCGCATTTGCCAGATACTATGTGGGTTATATTCATGACTTCAATTCTCACAAGCAAGTAGAAAATTAAGTACTGCTATTAGCCCCTGCTCTCTACCATTTATTACTAATGTATCAGGAAACTCAGGCCCAGAGTAGGTAAGTGATACACCTAATGGAACAGCATTTTAAAAAGAAAAAGAATTAAAATCAGTCTGTCATGAAGCACTGTGATATATTTTTACTACTGACATTTCTCCCCACAAAGCTAATTCAGACTCTCTTCTTGTCTGCTGAATTTTCAGATTGTTTCCACGTAGAAGGTTATTATCTCATGGTACATGAATATCAAAGGAAACCTTGATTCTAAGAGAGAAAAACTCAATCCCAGGGGCATAAATTAAAGACAGATCCATTTAATTAGATGTTTATTTCACATAAAATACATACAATTTAACTGAAACATATGAGATAGAAAAAATATTTTAAATAAATATGTACGTGTTAGCAACTGCCTGATTTTTTTCACATCTTTTACTCCAAATCACTTTACTTTTCTTCATTCATAAGCCCAGTCTCTCCCACAGTTTGGCCTTTGTTAGAGAAGTATATGGAATCTCATCGTCAGAAGTTTCAGGCACTGTATTATGTTCAGTTTTGCCTTTCATACTGGTCTCTATCAGGGCTATTGCCATCTACGATGTAGTACATGCAGGCTAACACAAGACAACACTGTCTCTGCCTTACCACAGAATGGTGAATGCCATTTCAGTGAAACTTCCTAATCTTTCTTTCTCAAGGAATGTCTGTTTCCCAACTCCAGATCTATTTAATCCTACCTGTATTTCAGGGCCATGTTCTGTTTCTATCTTATGAACTCTACCATTTAGCATCTGAAAATAAGCTTTAGGAGAAAGCTCATTTCTTTTTCATGTGTTTAGTGTTTTGCATGACTAACACAAATACACTGATGACACAGTATCCTATCTTCCCTCTCTCTTATAGGAAAAATTTTCCTGTATTTGTAAAATGTCTGCGACTGAAAAGGGATGCACAGAACAAAGAGAGAGGAAAAAGTATTAATCAAAGGATAATGTAGATTAAGGTGGTAGCAGATGTTTTGGCAAAACTATCTTCATATCCAAACAAATACAAAATCCTCATATATTAACAGTTTGTACTTTTTTCTTATATTGTACATGGCTTATATTTCCATTATGTCCCATTACATAGAGAAATTTAATTTACATTTTATACTAATGCTTTTAAGTTTAATTTAAAACACTATCAGAATTACTCAAGATTAATAAAAACATTATTGACTAGTTATTTATATGGCCATTTTAAAAGAAAAAAAGAGTCTGTGATGTTTTTCTCAAAGTTATTTTAAATAGTCTATAAAGTACCAGGTTGATAGGGAATACAAAAATGCATATTATTACAGAAATGACTTTTGTCAATTATCTTTTAATATTTAAATAGTGAATAAAATAAAACATACCTCATTTTTTTCCGAACTAAGAAACCACGTGTCCATCTTTGAATAATCAAAACTGGTGAGTTATGAGCCAGAATTTCATTAATTTTTGAAATAATGTATTTGATATTATCAATTTCATCTTCATAGGTTGATCCCTGTATAAAGAAAATTACTTAATATTCATATTTCATGAAAGTATTTCCAAAAGATATTTTAAGTTGCTAGTCTGATGGTATAAACTATTAAAACATTCACAGGTGTCTTATACACATAATACTTAAGTAACACATACATTTTTCAAATCTATTTTTATTAGATCATAAGATCAAGAATTAGTAGCACAAAATAATTTCAAATCTTTACACAAAATTCAAGATCAATGAGGATAACTTTTTCCATTCTAGATTCTTCTATCTGCTATCATAGGTATAAAATTTTTCCCATAATCATGTTGATCTCTGAAAGGTAGGGGAATGAATAGATATCCAAAGACCCTTAAAAGTATTCTGTGAATCATCATAGATGAAACTGATATATGTTGGATTTATAACAACTTGCAGCAGTTCAAAATTTTGTTGCATCTTAACTAGATACTTTACAGTAAGACAGTACATTCCCTGGGGGAAAGACTTCTATATTATCTTTAAAAAAATTATCTCTAAGATACTGGTCCTGTATATTTTTAGATTTTGGAAACACAGACTCCTATATTTTCATAAATATATGATAATGAAATATAACTACAAAAAATTTTGAAACATTGTGAGAATTACCAGAACACAACACAGAGACATGAAGTGAGTAAATGCTGGCCACCCCCAAAAAATGGCACTTATTACTTGTTCCATGCAGGATTGCCACCAATATCAATTTGTGATAAAAAAGCACAATAAAATGAGATATGCCTATAAACTCAACTTGCCCAAATATGAATCCTCCTCCCTAACTTGCTTTCTCACATGCTCTTAGTGAATGGTAGTACTGCCCATACAAACCTAATCCAGAAACCCTGAACCATCCCAGGCTCTCTTTTTCTCTTACTTCTTCATATCCAAATGTTGCTAGCTCCAGTATATTCAATATCCCAAATATCTGATTTCTCTCTCTTCTTCTATTCTCCACCATTGTTTTTTTTGAATCCCTTTATCATTTCTCTAATCTACTAAAAATGTCCTGATAGCAGAAATAATCCATATTCCCTACTCCTTCCATATCATAATATGCACTATTGCAGTATGATTTTCAAAATGCAAAACTGATCATATGGCATTTTTGCTTAATATATTTCACTGATTTAGTATTGAAAGATGAATTACATATTTCTTGACTTGGCATACAAAATCCTTGATCTAGTCCCTTCTTACCTTCACAGTATTATCTTCCTTCACACTACATATAGTACCGTCCATTCTGGCAAAATCCATCCACTTATATTTCTGAAAATGGCCTGATAAACCTCCATGCTTTTTGCATGCCATTCCCGTTTCTTGACTGTACTTCTCAATTTCTTGTCTCATTATCTTAGTATTCTGCTGACTCAGTCTTTTCCTTCAAGAAGTCTTTCTTGACATTGATTTGAGTTTAATATCTTTCTACAATATTACCCTGTGTTATTTGTTACACTTGACAATGTTGAATTTTACGTAAGCCCTGTAAAACAGCCTTGTTTTCCAGGGTTCCTAGAAAACAATGAAGGTTAAGAAACCTACTTATCCCTTTGTTTCAGGAAAATGTAATATAAAGAAGAATCCTTCCATTATATTACTTAGATTATACCCATGGATGTCCCTCTTGTTCATCTTTAACAAGGCCCTGACACACATTCTCTAAATTCCCACTCTTTGCCTATTAAAAATTAGTTGAACTACTTTGTTTACACTGAGCAGTTTGAATAAAATGCCTTCTGGGTAAGACTCTTTCTTCCAGTAGCTTGAACTTTGCCCCACCTTCTGCCTGAGCCAGCACATAACCCCTCCTTAATAGTTAATCATGAAAGGGACTCCTCTCAGGGTAAAATGTGAGGCTCTGTGAGCCCATGGACACAAAGATTCCCTGCCTGGTTCCTCTGTCCATGGAATTCTCCAGGCAAGAGTACTGGAGTGGGTTGCCATTTCCTTCTCTAGGGGATCTTCCCGACCCAGGAATGAACCCTGGTCTCCTGCACTGCAGGCAGATTCTTTACCAACTGAAACACTCAGTCAGTTCAGTTCAGTTCAGTCGCTCAGTCGTGTCCGACTCTTTGCGACCCCATGAATCACAGCACGCTAGGCCTCCCTGTCCATCACCAACTCCCGGAGTTCACTGAGACTCACATCCATCGAGTCAGTGATGCCATCCAGCCATCTCATCCTCTGTCGTCCCCTTCTCCTCCTGCCCCCAATCCCTCCCAGTATCAGAGTCTTTTCCAATGAGTCAAGTCTTAGCATGAGGTGGCCAAATACTGGAGTTTCAGCTTTAGCATCAGTCCTTCCAAAGAAATCCCAGGACTGATCTCCTTTAGAATGGACTGGTTGGATCTCCTTGCAGTCCAAGGGACTCTCATCAATTCTTTGGCGCTCAGCCTTCTTCACAGTCCAACTCTAACATCCATACATGACCACTGGAAAAACCATAGCCTTGACTAGATGGACCTTTGTTGGCAAAGTAATGTCTCTGCTTTTGAATATGCTATCTAGGTTGGTCATAATTTTCCTTCCAAGGAGTAAGCGTCTTTTAATTTCATGGCTGCAGTCACCATCTGCAGTGAACTGAACCACTAGGGAAGGCAAAAATATTTTCTGTTCTATTGTCAGATCATGCCACTTCCCCTCACCTTACTTTGTTGTTCAGTTGCTCAGTCGTGTCAGACTTTTTGTGACCCTATGGACTGCAGCACACTAGGCTTCCCAGTCCTTCACTATCTCCCAGAGTTTGCTCAAACTCATCTCCATTAAGTCAATGATGCCATCCAACCATCTCATCTTCCATCACCCCTTTCTCCTCCTGCCCTCAATCTTTCCTAGCATCAGGGCCTTTCCATTCTACTTAGCCACACCATTTCTTTCTAGCTTTAATCCCTCCTCTAAAAGAAAACTTCTTTTTAGCCTTTAAAGCAAAATATCACCTTTAAGATGCTATAGACCTTAACAGAAGCATTCTCCTTATTGCAATAATATTCATTTGCCTATTGCAATAGCCCTTATCCCTCCATTGAGATAATCCTTTTGTAAAAGTCTTTTAAGTTCTGATTTGTTATTTTATTTGATAAGCTTATGCTATAAAGCAATTATTGGTCTGTCCGTCCCACTGCAACATAAACTGACCAAGTGTAACACCTCTTTCTTTATACTGAATCTCTATGAGTAAGTAAGCTATCTAGTTTGTAACTGGCATTCAAATATCAGTTGACTATTAAATCACTAAGAACAGACACTTATACACTGTCATATTGGTCTCCAAGCTTGCTGTGGCAATGTCAATCTGTTCTTATAACTTAATTCTTACTTGCCTGTAGTAACATACTAATTTTTCTACCTTTTGGATTTTTATTTTTCAGTCTGTTTTCCTGTTTGCTCTTTTTCTATAACTATTTAAATATAGTATAATTTTAGGTTTGCTTCTTTTTTCACTTCTCTTTGCTAAGTTTCTTTGAATGAGCACCTTCCTTGCTATATCTTACTATTTCACATATGCTGATTATCCTATACATCTCCTAGCAAGAATTATCTCTGAGATAATTCTTGGAATTATCTAATTCCAATGGAACTTCTAGTTCCATTTGTCTCCTTACATGTCAAAAACTGAAATAATTCTTCCCCCTATTTGAAAACACCCACAATCTATACTTCACACCACATTACAGATAGTCATTAAAATTATTTTCCCCTTGTCAACCAAATAAACTCACATTCTTCTTTCTCTCTTCTCATTTCCATCTACTAAATCACTTAATTTTATCAAAAACATCTCTCTTCAATCTTTTCCCTATAATCTATACATACTACCAATTTATTAAATCAGCTCTTATATACTAGGGTCCGAACTATAGATTTTCCTCTAATTTCCCTACATTGAATTTCCCTCCACTCCCAAATTACAGAATATAGGACTTTTTTTTCTAAAATAAAAATCAGGTCATCTAAAATCCTTAAATATTTCCCCCAAATCTTACAATATACTGTGCTATATTTGTAGTATTACACATAACTCCCTTTGCTCTATTAATCCTATTTTTGATTCCAGCATCCTTTGTCATGCCCAAGCATGTCTTCTAAACCCCAAGAACACTAAATCACTTGTCGTCACTTAACTGTGCTTAGCATCACCTCTGTGCCTTTGCCATGCTTTTTACTCTACCTCAACATTCCACAATTGCCAACACCTCTACCTACTTGACTTATTTAAAAAAAAAAAAAAAAAAAACTCATCTGAAGTATAAATATTTTTGATTTTGCTTTTTTCCCATGACAATAGGTATGAAATTCAAAAATTTAAAGAAAATATATGTAGATCTTTCACAGATTTTGTCCCATATTCAGAACTATATTTTTTCTCATTATTTCTTGGATTACTGCTGCTGTTATTCAGTTGCTAAATCATGTACAACTCTGCAACTCGGGACTGCAGCAGCATGTTAGGCTCCCCAGTACTCCATTATCTCCTGGAGTTTGTTAAGATTCATGTTTATTGAGCCTGTGATGATAACTAACAGTTTTATCTTCTGCCACCCCCTTCTTTTTTTCCTTCAATCTTTCCCAGCATCAGGGCCTTTTCTAATGAATCAGCTCTTCATATTAGGTGGCCAAAAGTTTGGAACTTCAGCTCCAGCACCAATCCTTCCAATGAATAGTCAAGGTGGATTTTCTTTAGGATTGACTGATTTGATCTCCTTGAAGTTCAAGGGACTCTCAAGAGTCTTCTCCAGCACCACACATCAATATTCTTTGCCACTCAGCCTAAATTTAATGTCCAAATCTCACATCCATACACGACTAAGGGATTTGATTCTATGGATCTTTGTCAGCAAAGGGATGACTCTGCTTTTTTAATAACACTGTCTAGGTTCGTTATGTCTCTCCTTCCAAGGAGCAAGCATGTTTTAAATTCATGGCTACAGTCACCATTTGCAGTGATTTTGGAGCCCAAGAAAATAAAATCTTTCACTGCTTCCACTTTTTCCCCATCTATTTGCCATGAAGTGATGGGACCAGATGCCATAATCTTAGTTTATTGAACGTTGAGTTTCAAGCCAGTTTTTTCACTCTTCTCTTTCACATTCATCACCAGGTCCTTTAGTTCCTCTTCACTTTATGCCATTAGAGTGGTTATCATCTGTATATCTAAAGTTGTTAGTATTTCTCCCACTGATCTTGATTCCAGTTTGTGATTTATCCAGCTTGGCAATTCATATGATGCATTCTGCATACAAGTTAAATAAGCAGAGTGACAATATACAGCCTTGTGGCATTCCTCTCCCAATTTTGAACCAGTCAGTTGTTCATGTCCAGTTCTAACTGCTGCTTGTTGACTGGTTTCTCATGAGATAGGTAAGGTGGTCTGGTATTCATTCCCATCTCTTTGATAAGTGCTTCTCCTTAATTTTCTTTATTTTCTCTACTCTAATTCCTATTCATGTATAGTAGGTATTCTAGAGCTCACCTCGATGTTTTACATTTTTTTCTCATCATTTTCAGTTATTTTTTCTCAATTTGGTGAAGCCATGCTGTCAAAGGTTAGCTTTCTCATACTGAGGTTTTTTAATAGCTTGTCAACTACTTCAGTTATGTGGCTGAGCCTAAGCTCCTTTCTGAAACTCCTGTCTGCCCTATCACAGACAAGTCCTTCCACAAACTATAATAGTTTGCTATTATAACCCTGCTTGTATGAGGGCCTCTCCATGAAATGTATCCTCTGATTTCTAGCAAGATATCCCAACTGTTATTTAGTCTACTATAAACTGTGACAAATAGGGGGATTTGCAGAATTTCCTCTAATTCCTGTCATTTTGTTTTACATGTCAGGAAGAATAACTCAAAGTCAGGCTGACCCATTCATTCCCTACCTTTAATTCAATCATATCTTCATTATATCAAAAATTCTTCATTATGTATAAAAGTACATCTATGATACAATCTATTATTTATTCTTACCCTTTACTGGCTTCTAGTAAAGATATGATTTCCTCCAATCTTCATGGAGTTTTTTGTTCATTGCATTTGAGCTCATGGTATGTGTGTATGTACATGTGTGTTTAGAGTAACAAAGTATGCCACCTCAAATGTGCTCCATATACTGATTATTGAGTCATAGGCATTTGAAAAACAGCAAATGCAGGGAGAGGCACTCTCTGAACTTTATCTATCTAAAAACAGATTCCCCCAAAGGCATTCAATTGTCATATTTTATCAACCAGGAAAGGAGTCTCATCACAAGAAAGGAGATTAAGTGATTAGAAGGGGAGAAAATTAGAAGACATCACAACCAAATGAATTTTGTCACAAATTCCCATCTATTCTCCTAGAGACTCATTCGTCTTTCTTAAAAATAATTTACTGTCTCATAAGAGGCCTATACCCTCTATTTAGATGGTATTAAGAATGAATTCCCATCTCAAGGTGATACTCAGTTCTCCCTGAGCATCTTCTCAGTACTCATGAGATATAAATGTTAATAAGCTTCTGTTTGTTTTTCTCTTGTTAACCTTATATTACAGGGTCTCAGCCAGGAGCTCAGAAGGGTAGAGGGAAAATTGTTTTTCCTCCTCTCGTTTGAAAGTGAGGAAGAATAATACAGGAAATAATTTAGATGGCTAGGTTTAAGTGGTCCTGGTCAGACTCTGCAGTTCTCACCAGCAGAGAACCATCAAGCTCACATTGCAGTTTACAGCAGAGTCTTGCTTCCCTCCAAGGTATGGATAATCCCTCTCTTTTAAGCAATAAAGAGAATCATCAGCTGTGGGCGGGATAGGAGTCTCTGCCAAAAGACAAGGAACCCCTAGACAATAGTCAAGATTTATGATGTCCTAAAACAATTACACTGTAAAATGCCAATAAAGATATCACCTACTGTATACTAGAGAGAATTTTACTCAATGCTCTGTGGTGACCTAAATGGGAAGAAAATCCAAGGAAGAGGGTACATATGTATATGTGTAGTTGATTCACTTTGAGGTACAGCAGAAACTACCACAACATTATAAAGCAACTGCACTCCAAATTAAAAAAAAAAAAAAAGACATCACTGCAAACTTGTACAAATGCCATAAACCATTTGATAGCTGAGGACAAATGGATGTATCTTCTAAGGGAAACTAATGCATATTTCCTCTACTACATGAGTAATGACTCTAAAGAAAAACTGCCTAGGTTTAAATTCCATTTCTACCACTTGCTAACTATGCAATCTAGGGTAAGTAACCCATCTGTCCCCTATTAATCATCTGTAAAATAGATAAAATGTCATTGGGGTTTTGTGAGAAAATATTTGTAAAGCACATAGAACAGTGCTAAAATATTTCAAGCATCCAAATAAGGTCATCTGTCAACAGCTTAAGGACTTCTGTATACCTTATCCTATTTGATACTTAACAAATTAGTACAAGAATTTACTAAGCAATTTATTTAAACATAACAAAATTAAGAAATTAACTGTAAACTAATATTTTCAACCCAATAAAATGAATTAAAGAATTATAGTAAAAGCTTGCCAAAGGATGATACACATTTACAGAAAGTATTATCAACAATCAAAAAACAGATGATAAAATAATGAAATATCTGTACTCCCCCACTTCCATTGTAATCTTGGAATGAAAAAAATGGCTACTGCAAATCCTTGCATAAAGCATAACAAGGCATTTCCAAGAAAGGTAAGAATTTTGTAAACATGATTCATATGGAAGATAGTACTCTGTGTTCTAACATGAAGTGTAGCTTAAAAAACAAATTTTCAAACTACATTCTTTTCAGATTGTATATAATTACACAAAGAGATTCCCAATTAATCTGATATTCTAAATACACCTGTACTTATTTTTTCTTCCTTTTCCCCATTTTTATTTCTTTCATATGTATCTATTCCCTATATTTTTTTAAAATTCTGTTTGTAATTTTTTCCATCAGAATTTACTGATTTGACACATTTGTCTCAGCATAACTGAAAAATGTAAATCATGCTACTCCCAGAAGTATTTATTTCACATAGAATAAACACATGCAGTATTCACCTTTTTATTCCATCTGTAATATATTCAATTTAACATTCACATGAAATGGTGAGTATCTATGAAACGCCCCACAAGGCTAGAAAGATTTTATATTATTTTAAATCAACATTTCTTAGGATCACTGGTAAACACTTTGGGAACAAACTTTAGACAATAGACCAATTAAAAATTTTCACCTGAATTGAGTAACATTAAAAAACAAACAAAAAATTTAGAACCATAATAATAAAACACTAAAATTTTTAGGACAGATGAAAGTACAAGAACAAAAAACTTAACACAAATTTCCACCACTTGAAGTACCTATTATCATTTTTCCCCCCATCCCCTCCCCCTCTCCCACAGAGTCCAAAAGACTGTTCTATACATTTATGTCTCTTTTGCTGTCTCACATATAGGGTTATCGTTACTACTTTTCTAAATTCCATATATATATATATATATATATGTTAGTATATTGTACTGATGTTTTTTTTTCTGGCTTACTTCACTCTGTATAATAGGCTCCAGCTTCATCCAGCTCATCAGAACTGATTCAAATGTATTCTTTTTAATGGCTGAGTAATACTCCATTGTGTATACGTACCACAGCTTTCTTATCCATTCATTTGCTGATGGATATCTGGGTTGCTTCCATGTCCTGGCTATGATAAACAGTGCTGCGATGAACATTGGGGTACACGTCTCTTTCAATTCTTGTTTCCATGGTGTGTATGCCCAGCAGTGGGACTGTGGTGTGTATGCCCAGCAGTGGGATTGCTGGGTCGTATGGCAGTTCTATTTTCAGTTTTTTAAGGAATCTCCACACTGTTCTCCATAGTGGCTGTACTAGTTTGCATTCCCACCAACAGTGTAAGAGGGTTCCCTTTTTTCCATACTCTCTCCAGCATTCATTGTTTGTAGACTTTTGGATAGCAGCCATTGTGCCTGGCATGAAAAGGTACCTCATTGTGGTTTTGATTTGCATTTCTCTGATAATGAGCGTTGTTGAGCATTTTCTCATGTGCTTGTTAGCCATCTGTATGTCTTCTTTGGAGAAATGTCTGTTTAGTTCTTTGGCCTATTTTTTGATTGGGTCGTTTATTTTTCTGGAAGGAGTTGCTTGTATATTTTTGAAACTAATTCTTTGTCAGTTGTTTCATTTGCTATTATTTTCTCCCATTCTGAAGGCTGTCTTTTCTCCTTGCTTAGAGTTTCCTTCGTTGTGCAAAAGCTTTTAAGTTTATTTAGGTCCTATTTGTTTATTTTTTCTTTTATTTCCATTACTCTGGGAGCTGGGTCATAGAGGATTCTGCTTCGATTTATGTCAGAGAGTGTTTTGCCTATGTTTTCCTCTAGGAGTTTTATAGTTTCTGGTCTTATGTTTAGATGTTTAATCTATTTTGAATTTATTTTTTGTACAGTGTTAGAAATGGTTCTAGCTTCATTCTTTTACAAGTAGTTGACCAGTTTTCCCAGCACCACTTCTTAAAGAGATTTTCTCCATTGTATATTCTTGCCTCCTTTGTCAAAGATAAGGTGTCCATAGGTGCGTGGATTTATCTCTGGGCTTTCTTTTTGGTCCCATTGATCTATATTTCTGTCTTTGTGCCAGTACCATACTGTCTTGATGACTGTGGCTTTGTAGTAGAGCCTGAAGTCAGGCAGGTTGATTCCTCCAGTTCCATTCTTCTTTCTCAAGATTTCTTTGGCTAATCAAGGTTTTTTGTATTTCCTTACAAATTGTGAAATTATTTGTTCTAGTTGTGTGAAAAATACCATTGGTAGCTTGATAGGGATTTCATTGAATCTATATATTGCTTTGGGTAGTATACTCATTTTCACTATATTGATTCTTCCAATCCAAGAACACGGTATATTTCTTCATCTATTAGTGTCCTCTTTGATTTCTTTCACCAGTGTTTTATAGTTTTCTATATCTAGGTCTTTTGTTTCTTAAGGTAGATATATTCCTAAGTATTTTATTTTTATTCTTTTTGTTGCAATGGTGAATGGAATTGTTACTAATTTCTCTATTTTCTCATTATTAGTGTATAGGAATGCAAGGGATTTCTGTGTGTTTGACTTTATATCCTGCAACTTTACTATATTCATTGATTAGCTCTAGTAATTTTCCGGTGGAGTCTTTAGGGTTTTCTATGTAGAGGATCATGTTATCTGCACACAGTGAGAGTTTTACTTCTTCTTTTCCAATTTGGATTCCTTTTATTTCTTTTTCTGCTCTGATTGCTGTGGCAAAAACTTCCAAAACTATGTTGAATAGTAGTGGTGAGACTGGGCACCTTTGTCGTGTTCCTGACTTTAGGGGAAATGCTTTCAATTTTTCACCATTTAGGATAATGTTTGCTGTGGGTTTGTCATATATAGCTTTTATTATGTTAAGGTATGTTCCTTCTATTCCTGCTTTCTGGAGAGTTTTTATCATAAATGGATGTTGAATATTGTCAAAGGCTTTCTCTGCATCTATTGAGATAATCATATGGCTTTTATTTTTCAATTTGATTTCTTTCACCAGTGTTTTATAGTTTTCTTTAGGTAGATACATTCCTAAGTATTTTATTCTTTTCGCTGCAATGGTGACTGGAATTGTTTCCTTATTTTCTCTGTTTTCTCATTGTTAGTATATAGGAATGTAAGGGATTTCTGTGTGTTAATTTTATATCTTGCAACTTTACTATATTCATTGATTAGCTCTAGTAATTTTCTGGTGGAGTCTTTTGGGTTTTCTAAGTAGAGGATCATGTCACCTGCAAACAGTAAGAGTTTTACTTCTTCTTTTCCAATATGGATTTTTAAATTTCTTTTTCTGCTCTGATTGCTGTGGCCAAAACTTCCAAAACTATGTTGAATAGTAGTGGTGGAAGTGGGCACCCTTGTCCTGTTCCTGACTTTAGGGGAAATGCTTTCAATTTTTCACCATTGAGGATAATGTCTGCTGTGGGTTTGTCATATATAGCTTTTGTTATGTTGAGGTATGTTCCTTCTATTCCTGCTTTCTGGAGGGTTTTTATCATAAATGGATGTTGGATTTTGTCAAAGGCTTTCTCTGAATCTATTGAGATAATCATTTTGTTTTTATCTTCCAATTTGTTAATGTGGTGTATTACATTGATTGATTTGCGGATTTTGAAGAATCCTTGCATCCCTGAGATAAAGCCCAATGGGTCATGATGTATGATCTTTTTAATATGGTGTTGGATTCTATTTGCTAGAATTTTGTTAAGGATTTTTGCATCTATGTTCATCAGTGATACTGGCCTCTAGTTTTCTTTTTTTGTGGCATATTTGTCAGGTTTTGGTATTAGGGTGATGGTGGCCTCATAGAATGAGTTTGGACATTTACCTTTCTCTGCAATTTTCTGGAAGAGTTTGAGTAGGATAGGTGTTAGCACCTCTAAATTTTTGGTAGAATTCAGCTATGAAGCCGTCTTGTCCTGGGCTTTTGTTTGCTGGAAGATTTCTGATTACAGTTTCAATTTCTATGCTTGTGATGGGTCTGTTAAAATTTACTATTCCTTCCTGGTCCAGTTTTGGAAAGTTGTACTTTTCTAAGAATTTGTCCATTTCTTCCAAGTTGTCCATTTTATTGGCATATAATTGCTGATAGTAATCTCTTATGATTCTTTTATTTCTGTGTTGTCTTTTGTGATCTCTCCATTTTCATTTCTAATTTTATTGATTTTTCTCCCTTTGTTTCTTGATGAGTCTGGCTAATGGTTTGTCAACTTTATTTATCTTCTCAAAGAACCAGCTTTTAGCTTTGTTGATTTTTGCTATGCTCTCTTTTGTTTCTTTTGCATTTAGCTTTACTCCTTGGAAGGAACGTTATGATCAACTTACAAATCATATTAAAAAGCAGAGATATTGTCAAGAAAGGTCCATCTAATAAAGGCTATGGTCTTTGCAGTGGTCATGTATGGATGTGAGAGTTGGACTATAAAGAAAGCTGAGTGCTGAAGAATTGATGCTTTTGAACTGTGGTGTTGGAGAAGACTCTTGAGAGTCCCTTGGACTGCAAGGAGATCCAACCAGTCCCTCATAAGGGAGATCAGTCCTGAATATTCATTGGAAGGACTGATGCTGAAGCTGAAACTCCAATACTTTGGCCACTGATGAGAAGAGCTGACTCATTTGAAAAGACCCTGATGCTGGGAACGATTGAGGATAGGAGGACAAGGGGATGACAGAGGATGGGATGGTTGAATGGCATCACCGACTCAATGAACATGGGTTTGGGTGAACTCTGGCAGTTGGTGAAGGACAGGGGGGCCTGGCGTGCTGTGGTTCATGGGGTCACAAAGAGTTGGACATGGCTAAGTGAATGAACTGAACCGAACTGAATTTTTAAGATTTCTTTCCTTCTACTAACCCTGAGGTTCTTCATTTCTTCCTTTTCTAGTTGCTTTCATTGTAAAGCTATGTTATTTAGCTGACTTTTTTCTCAGTTCTTGAGGTAAGCCTGTAGTGCTATGAACCTTCCCCTTAGCACTGCTTTTACACTGTCCCACAGGTTTTGGGGTGTTGTGTTTTCATTTTCATTCGTTTCTATGCATACTTTTATTTATTTTTTGATTTTTCTGTGATTTGTTGGTTATTCAGCAGCATGTTGTTCAGCCTCCATACGTTGGAATTTTTAACTGTTTTTCTTATATAATTGACATCTAATCTTACTGCATTGTGGTCAGAGAAGATGCCTGGAGTGATTTCACATTTTTTGAATTTACCAAGGCTAGAATTATACCCAGGATGTGATCTATCCTGGAGAAGTTTCCGTGCGCGCTTGAGGAAAAGGTGAAATTCATTGTTTTGGGGTGATATGTCCTATAGATATCAATTAGGTCTAACTGGTCTATTGTGTCATTTAAAGTTTGTGTTTCCTTGTTAATTTTCTGTTTAGTTGATCTATCCATAAGGGTGAGTGGGGTATTAACGTCTCCCACTATTATTGTGTTATTGTTAATTTCCCGTTTCAAACTTGTTAGCATTTGCCTTACATATTGTGGTGCTCCTATGTTGGGTGCATATATATTTATAATTGTTATATCTTCTTCTTGGATTGATCCTTTGATCATTATGTAGTGTCCTTCTTTGTCTCTTTTCACAGCCTTTATTTTAAAGTTTATTTTATCTGTATGAGTATTGCTACTCCTGCTTTCTTTTGCTATTTGCATGGAATAACTTTTTCCAGCCCTCACTTTCAGTCTGTATATGTCCCTTGTTTTGAGGTGGGTCTCTTGCAGACAACATATATAGGGGTCTTGTTTTTGTATCCATTCAGGCAGTCTTTGTCTTTTGGTTGGGGCAGTCAACCCATTTACGTTTAAGGTAATTATTGATAAGTATGATCCCGTTGCCATTTACTTTGTTGTTTTGGGTTCGAGTTTATACACCCTTTTTGTGTTTCCTGTCTAGATAAGATCCTTTAGCATTTGTTGGAGAGCTGGTTTGGTGGTGCTGAATTCTATCCACTTTTGCTTGTCTGTAAAGCTTTTGATTTCTCCTTCATATTTGAATGAGATCCTTGCTGGGTACAGTAATCTGGGTTGTAGGTTTTTCTCTTTCATCACTTTAAGTATGTCCTGCCATTCCCTTCTGACCTGAAGAGTTTCTATTGAAAGATCAGCTGTTATCCTTATTGGAATCCCCTTGTGTGTTATCTGTTGTTTTTCCCTTGCTGCTTTTACTATTTGTTCTTTGTTAATTTGATTACTATGTGTCTTGGGGTGTTTTACCTTGGGTTTATCCTGTTTGGGACTCTCTGGGTTTCTTGGACTTGGGTGACTATTTCCTTCCCCATTTTAGGGAAGTTTTCAACTATTATCTCAAGTATTTTCTCATGGTCTTTCTTTTTGTCTTCTTCTTCTGGGATTCCTACAATTCGAATGTTCGGACATTTCACATTGTCCCAGAGATCTCTGAGGTTGTCCTCATTTCTTTAATTTTTTCTTTTTTCCTCTCTGCTTCATTTATTTCTACCATTCTATCTTGTACCTCATTTATCCTATCATCTGCCTCCATTATTCTACTGTTGGTTCCCTCCAGAGTGTCTTTGATCTCATTTATTGCATTATTCATTATATACTGACTCTTTTTTATTTCTTCTAGGTCCTTGTTAAACATTTCTTGCATATTCTCAATTCTTGTCTCCAGGCTATTTATCTGTAACTCCATTTTGTTTTTAAGATTTTGGATCATTTTCACTATCATTGTTCTGAATTCTTTTTCAGGTAGATTCCCTATCTCTTCCTCTTTTGTTTGATTTGGTGAGCATTTATCCTGTTTCTTTACCTGCTGAGTATTTCTCTGCCTCTTCATCTTGTTTATATTGCTGTGTTTTGGGTGGCCTTCCCATATTCTGGCAGTTTGTGGTTCCTCTTTAATGTGGAGGTTCCTCGCTGTGGGTGGTGTTGGACGGGTGGCTTGTCAAGGTTTCCTGGTTAGGGAAGCTTGTGTTGGTCCTCTGGTGGGTGGAGCTGGATGTCTTCTGTCTTGAGTGCAATTAAGTGTCCAGTAGTGAGTTTTGAGACGTCAATGGGTTTGGTGTAACTTTGGGCAGCCAGTATATTGAAGCTCAGGGCTGTGTTCCTGTGTTGCTGGAGAATTTGCGTGGTATATCTTGTTCTGGAACTTGTTGGCTCTTGGGTCAGTGTAGGTATGGAGGCTTTTGGATGAGCTCTTATCGATTAATGTTCCTTGGAGTCAGGAGTTCTCTGGTGTTCTCAGGTTGTGAACTTAAGCCTCCTGCCTCTGGATTTCAGGCTTATTCTTACAGTAGCCTCAAGACTTCTCCATCTCCTTTTGAAGACAATGGGCTGCATTTCTGGGTGCCTGATGTCCTCTGCCAGCATTCAGAAGTTGTTTTGTGGAATTTGCTCAGCGTTCAAATGTTCTTTTGATAAATTTGTGGGGGAGAAAGTGGTCTCCCCGTCCTAGTCCTCTGCCATCTTAGGACCACCTCTATTGTCATTTTTAAAATTTCACTTCCAAATACTTTCCATGACCCTGAGCTTATCTTTTCATTCACTTAATAGGGTCTTTTACAGAGTATTTTTAAAAACTGATAAAGTTCACTTTACCATTTTTTCTTTTAAAGATTGTGCTTTTAGTATCAGGTCTGTCTTTGCCTCAGCCTAGATCCTAAAGATTTCCTTCAATTTTATTTCTTCTAAAAGTTTTTTTAGTTTTCAGTTTTACATTTAACTCCAAGATCCAATTTGAGGGGTTTTTTTGTTGCTGTTTTTGTTTTTAGTGTAAAACTTAAGGAAGTTCATTTCTTGTGTGTGTGTGTCTATGTGTATGTATGTCCAACTGTTCCAAGTAACATTTATTGAAAAAGCTATATTTTCTCCATCAAGTTCTGTTCATATTTTGTTAGATTTACATCTAAGTATTTCATTTTTGAGTGATTATAAATGACAATATGTATTTAATTTTGGTGACCATGTACTCACTGTTAGTACACAGAAACAGGATTGACTTTTGTTTACCTAGCACCCTGCAGCCTTGCTAAGCTCACTTTTTAGTTTTAAGATTTTTTTTTTTTTTTTTTTGTAGATTCTGTGGCATTTTCCACATAGGTGATCATTTCATCTGCAAATAGTTTATTTCTTCTTTTCTCATCGGTATGTTTTATTTCCTTTTCTCACTTTATTGCACCACCTAGACTTACCAGCAGCATGTTGACAAGAGGAATAAGAACAGCCATCTGTTTTGTTCCCAGTCTTAGGAAGAAAACATTCTTGAGTCTTTTGATATGGGAGATTACATTAATTCATTTTCAAATACTGAACCAGCTGTGCATCCCTGAAACAAGTTCTACTTGCTCATGGTATATAATTCTTCTTACATATGCTAAATTATACTTGCTAAGGTTTTGTTAAAGATTTCTGTGTTTATATTCACTAGGGATATTTTTATCCCAGGGATAAAGCCCACCTCATCATGATGTATGATCTTTTCAATATATTAGTGAACTCACTCTGCTAACATTTTGTTGAGGGTTTTGCATCCATATTCATTGTGGATATTGATCTGTATTTTTCTTCCAGTATCCTCATATAGTCTCAGTTAAGTGTTCCTTTAGATTCTACTTCTTTTTGAAAAGTATGAGAAAAATTGGTATTAGTTTTCCTTAAATGTTTGGTAGAACTTACCAGTGAAGCCATCTGGTTTTAAACTTTTCTATGTTAGGAGACTTTTGATTACTGATTCAATCTCCTTGCTAATTAGTGCCTTAATTTTTTTTTTTTTATTTCTTCATGATTTAGTCTTAGTAAGTTGTATGTTTCTGGAATGTATCCATTTCTAGGTTGTCTGTTGGCATACAATTGCTTATAGCAGTCTCTCATAATCTTCTGTATTTGTGTGGTATCAACTGTGATATCTCCTCTTTCTTCCTAATCTTACTTCCTTGGATCCTCTCCCTCAAGTATAACAAAGAGTTTGTCTATTTTGTTTATCTTATCAAAAAAATAGATCTCTTTGTTTCATTTATCTTTTCTGTAGTCTTTTTAATCTCCATTCCATTTATTTCTGGTCTTTATTTCCTTCTTCCCACAAAATTTGGTTTAATTTGTTCTTTTCTTCTAGTTCCTTGGGGTATAAAGTTATATTGTTCATTTGAGTTCTTTTTTTAATGTAGGCATCTATCACTATAAACTGCCCTCTAAACAGCTTTTACTATATCCTATTAGTTAAGTTGTCATTCTATTTTCGTTTAAGACTTTTTTTTTTTATTTTTCAATACATTGGTTGTTGTAAGTTTTTTAATCTCTACATAATTGTGAGTTTTCCTGTTTTCCCTTGTAATTGATTTATTGTTCTGTCACTCAGCTATGTCTGACTTTGCAACTCCATGGACTACAGCACACCAGGCTTCCCTGTCCTCCATATCTCCCAGAGTTTGCTCAAAGTCATGTCCATTGAGTCAGCGATGCCATCCAACCTCTCATCCTTTGTCATCCCCTTCTCCTCCTGTCCTCAATCTTTCCCAGCATCAAGGTCTTTTCCAAAGAGCTGGCTCTTTGCATCAGCTGGCCAAAGTATTGGAACTTCAACATCAGTCCTTCCAATGAGTATTCAGGGTTGATTTCCTTTAGTATTGACTGGTTTGATCTCCTTGTGATCCAAGGGACTCTCAAGAGTCTTCTTCAGCACCACAGTTTGAAAGCATCTATTCTTTGGCAACCTCTCAGACAACATTAAATGCACCAACATTTGCATTATAGGGGTCCCAGAAGGAGAAGAGAGAAAGGACCTGAGAAAATATTTGAAGAAGTATACCTGAAAACTTCCCTAAAAAATGGGAAAGGAAATAGTCAACCAAGTCCAGAAAGTGCAGAGAGTCCCACACAGGATAAACCCAAGGAGGAACACACTAAGATATAGTAATAAAATTGATGAAAATTGAAGATAAAGACAAAATGTCAAAAGAAACAGGGAAAAATGACAAGTAACATACAAGGGACTTCCATAATGTTTTCAGTTGATTTATCAACAGAAACTCTACACATCAGAGGAGAAGGTCAGGATATTTAAAGTGAAGAAAGGAAAGAACCTACAACTAAGAATACTCTACCCAGCAAGACTCTTCCTTGGATTTAATGGAGAAATCAAAAGCTTTCCAAACAGGCAAAAGTTAAGAGATTCAGCACCACCAAACAAGCTTTACAACAAAAGCTAAAAGAACTTCTCTAAACAAGAAACACAAGATAAGGAAAAGACTTACAAAAAATAAACCCAAAACAATTTAGAAAATGGTAATATGATCATATATATTGATAATCACCTTAAATGTAAGTGGATTAAAATGCATCAACCCAAAGACATAGACTGGCTGGGCAGGTGAAAACATGTGTATGTATGCATTTCCACTTACCAATCACTCCAATAGACCCCCCAAATAGTATGCAATTATTTTATATTGTTAGGTTAATCATGTTTCCATTATGGCTTGCAAATGTAATTATCTTTTATTTTCTATCTGGCTATTAATAAAACTGATAAATATAATTTATTATTGTTATTATATAACTATTATTTGCTTAATACCATTGTATCATGATTGATAAACAGAAAATAATAGAATTCTATATCACTAAATCTACCATTTAATACAAATCCTGTAATCACTTTTTAAAATCCAGATGCATACCAGAATTATCGTGGAATTTTTTGAAAAATACAAATGCCCAGGTATTGATATTTTTCTCAAAAGTTCCAGATGTGTTTCTAATAAGCAGCCATGTTTAAAAATAACTTTAGTATATGATGATCTTTTACTTAAAAAAAAAGGAAAAGAAAAGAAAATACTGTGGATTCCAGATATAGAATCCTTTGGCATTTAGGTTACTGAGTATAAGAATTAAGTTGTTAGATTAATTCTCATTTAGTATTTTAATACAGACAGGGGATGCTCGATCTAACTACTTTATTTTTAGAATCATAACTGACATGATTTAAAAGAATTTTTTTTTTTTTTTTTATAATTCAGTAAATCTCGGAATGTGATTTTAGAATCCTTGGGAGGCCCCAAGACCATTCAAGAACCCATGAGGGCCTTCTTTTTCTAATTACATATCTGTATGAGGCCATATTTTCTTTATTTACTTCAGTCAAAACAACGTATCACAATAGTTTGAATGCAGAAGTAGATATGAGAAAATATCTGTTTTATTAACACAGATATTGAAGAGATGTACAAAAATGTAAAATAATGTCATTCTTCTAATTATTTTTATTTAGGAAAGTATATTTTTTCATAAAATGTGTTTATGTTGATATAAAATGGGTTTGTTATTTCAAATGACTTAAAAGTGTATATATTTGAAAATTCTTTTAATTTTTAATACATTAATATCTATGTATATAATCTGTATAAACAAAAACTTTCTGGGATCCTCAATAACAGGCCCAGTAATTGGGCCCTATTATATTTTCTTAGTAATTATTTTTCATCCCATGTGGTCTATCAGCTCCCAGTAAGGAAATATTTTATTCTACATTCATCTTTGTATATGTATTTCCTTATACTGTCTAGCGTGCTGTAGAAAGATGTTTAATAAATGTTTTTTGAATTAAAAATAAATTAATAAAATGTTTAGAGAAACAAATTTACAGAGACAGAAATAGACAAATGGTTACCTAAGACCAAGGTAATAGTGGGGGTTAATTGCAAATGGGAAGAAGGAGAATTTTGGGAGTGGTGGAAATCTCTAACACTGGATTGTGACAACAGTTATACAGTTATATATAAATGCAAATTTACCAAAATTATGGACTCATACATGTAAAATGGGTAAATTTTATAGCATGTAAGCTATACGTTCTTAAAGCTATTAAACATAATGGAGACCCCTCAAAATGTTAAATACTTGTTTCTCCACAATTTGATAATCCCATGATCAGTAATTTTTAACAGCAGGTACATAAGCTTTTATAAATTTTGTTAAGACATTAATATGATAATATATTCACTAGTTTCTGATATTTCATGTAAGTGATAAAAATACTGATTTATATAACTTAGGTAATAGAAATTAGAAGTTAAGGTTTTACTTCATTTATTTAAAATGAAACTCAAATGAAGCCAACTACCTTTTTCAAAGCAGAGCAGAAATTAAAGAGAAGTCGGTGGTTATATGTTTTGAATCTTTCAGGAAGATGCCAGTTTTGAATTATTTCTTCATCAGAAATCACATGATGATCCAATGCTTTGAGAGTCCATATACTGTTGACAAGAACATGTCTATATCCTTTTTTAAGGCTTACTGGACAATCAAACATAGTGAGGGCAATAAGGCTCGGACAGGCAGATAACATACATAAGTTCTTTAACTTTGCAAACCCATTGTCATGTAGATAGAGAAGTTTTAGGTTCTTCAATCCACTCCAAAATTTGGTATCTGGTAGACTCTTTATCTGAAGCAATAATAGTAATACCTTAAATACAAATACCAATTATCCCTGAATTATATGGAAAAAAGGAAAAACATTAAACATCTTCTATAATTCAATATTCAATTCAAATAGCAAATTTCTCATTAGTAAACAAAAATGGAATTTCTAATTATCCAAAGGATGACTGGGGTAAACTAAAATACATTAGGTACCTGTAATTACTAGTGTAATTAAACAAACGAACATATAATCCATTCAATAAAAATTCCTTTGTAATAAGTAGACTTTTTAATCTTTTCTAAAATATTTTCCTTATACAAAAAACGTAAGGAGTCAAATGTAAGGAGTCAAATGTGCAATGTGGAGTATCAATGTGATACTCCACATTAACAAAAATGAAGGATAAAAATCATATAGTCATTTCAATAGATACAAGAAAGGTATTTGCCAAAATTCAACATCCATTTATAGTTAAAACTCTCAACAAAGAGTATAGAAGGAATGTACCTCCACATAATAAAGGCCATATATGACAAGCTTACAGCTAATATCATTCTCAATGGTAAAAAGATAAAATCTTTCCCTCTAACAGCAAGAATAAGACAAGGATGCCCAGTTTTACATTTTCATTCAACATGGCACTGGGAGCTAGAAGTCCTAGTTAAAGTAATTAGGCAAGAAGAAGAAACAAAGGCATCCAAATTGGAAAGGAAAAAGTAAAACTGTCACTTTTTGCAAACTAAACGACCTACATTCACATCTCAGAGATTTTGTGCATTTGGTTTCAGATTACTGCAATCTAGCAAATATTGCAATAAAGAAGGACTTTTTTTTTGGTTTCCCAGTGCACAATAAAATTGTTTACACTATATTACAGTCTATTAAGTGTGCAATAGCCATTATGTCTAGAAAAAAATCAAAGTATACATCTGATGCAAAATATACTTTATTGCTGCTGCTACTGCTAAGTCAGTTTAGTCATGTCCGACTCTGTGCGACCCCATAGACGGCAGCCCACCAGGCTCCGCCGTCTCTGGGATTCTCCAGGCAAGAACACTGGAGTGGATTCCCATTTCCTTCTCCAATGCATGAAAGTGAAAAGTGAAAGTGAAGTCGCTCAGTTGTGTCCGACTCTTCGCAACCCCATGGACTGCAGCCCACCAGGCTCCTCTGTCCATGGGATTTTCCAGGCAAGAGTACTGGAGTGGGTTGCCATTGCCTTCTCCAATACTTTATTGCTAGAAATTGCAAATCATCATCTGATAATGTAGGATTGCCACAAATCTTCAATTTGTAAAAAATGTAGTATTTGTGAAGTGCAGTAAAGTGATACCCACTAAAATACAGTATGCCTGTATACAGAAAACCCTAAATACTCCAGAAAATAACCGTCAGAATAAACAAAATCAATTAACATTTCAGAATACAAAATCAATACACAAAGTTATGCTGTCTTTCTATGTCTGAGCTATTAAATATTGGAAAAGGAAATTAATAAAAGTCTCATTCATAATTACATCAAAATAGTAAAAATACTTAGAAATAAATTTAACCAATGAGGTGAAAGACATGCATATACACTGAAAATTATAAGACATATTGAAAAGTAATTGAAGAACACAAATAAACTGAAAGATATTCTGTCCTTGTGGGCTATAAGAATTAATGCTGTTATAACATTTATACTACCCAAAGCAACCTAGAGATTCAGCAGAAGCCATGCCAAAATTCCAGTGGCATTTTTAACATAAGTAGAACAAATAATCCTAATATTTGTACGAAACTAAAAAACACTCAAATAGTCAAAAACCTTGAGAAAGAATGAAGCTGGCGCTTTCACACTTCCTGAATTCAAAGCATAATATAAAAAAATAATAAAAAATAAAAAAAATAAAAAAAAGCATAATATAAAGAAAGCTACAGTAAAAAAAAAAAAAAAAAGAAACAGAATGGTACTGGCATTTAAAAAAAAAAAAAAGTCAATGGAACAGAAACACAGCCCATGAATAAACCCACATATTTATTTACAAAACTGATTTACAGTAAAGATCAATTTATTTATTAAAATGGAGTCAAGAGCATACACTAGGAAAAGAGCATTTTCTTCAATAAATTGTGTTGGAAAAATGGGACATGCACATGTGAAAGAATGAAATTTGACCACTATCTTATGCTATACACAAAAGTAAACTCAACATGGATTAAAGACTTGAAGGCACAATCTGAAACCATAAAATTCCTAGAAGAAAACACTGGTGGTAAGCACCTTGGTATGGGTCTTGGCTACAGTTTGTTCAATTTGACACCAAAAGTAAAGGCAAAAAACTCAAAACTGAACACAGTGAAATGATGTCAAACTAAAAAGCTTCTGCACATAAAGGAAACCATCAATAAAAAGAAAAGGAACCTATTGAATGGGGGAAAATATTTGCAAATCACATCTGAGATGAGGCTAACATCAAAAACCTATAAAGAACTCATACAACAATAAGAAAAAAAAATCCAACTAAAAAATAGGCAGAGGATCTAAGACAGTGTTTTTTCCAAATAAGACATACCGGTGGCCAGCAGGTACATCAAAAGATACTCAGCATCACCAATCATCAGGGAAATGCATATTGAAACCACGGGACCATTCTCATGCCTGTGAGAATAGCTATTATCAAAAAGACAAAAAATAAAATGTTGGCAAGGATGTGGAGAACAGGGAACCCTGTGCAGTGTTTGGAGGACTGTAAACTGGTGTAGTCACTAGGTAAACAGCAGGGGTTCCTCAAAAAATTCAAAGTAAAGCTTCCATATGACCCAGCAATTCTATTTCTGGAAATTTATTACAAGGAAGTGAAAATACTAGCTCAAATAGACACATACACTCCCATGTTCACTGTAGTATTATTTATAATAGCCAAGACATGAAAGCAACCAAAATGTCTGTCTACTGCTGTCTATGGAAGAATAAGTAAATAAAATGTGATATACACATCCAGTGTAATATAATTGACTCACAAAAAAAGAATGAAATCACGCCATTTGAAACAACATGGTGCACTTTCAGGGCATTACACTAAATGAAATAAGAGAGAAAAACAAGTACCATGTGATCCCACTCAGGTGAAATCTGAAAAAACAAATTCTTACAGAGAACGTATCAGTGATTCAGAGGCAGAGGTGGTGGGGGAAATGTGAAGGTGCTAAAAAAGATACAAATTTTCAGTTATAAGATAAATGAGACCCAGTGATATATTCAATAATATTCAGCAGGGTGAGTATAGTTAATAATACAGGATTATATATTTGGAAGTTGTTAAGAAAATAGATAATAATGATAAAAGTTCTCATCATGAGGGAAAAATTTTACTTCTTTAGAGCAGGATGCTAACTTATTGTGATCATTTTGCAATATACACAAATGCTGTATCATTATGTTGTATACTTCAAATTAATCTAATGCTGTATATCTAGTATATATTATTAAAAAAATTAAGTCAAAATTAAGTCAAGAAGTAGTCTTAATCAAGACTATGGATTTAAGAAGCAAAATAAACCAAATCACACACTGTTGGGTTTACATATTTTAAATTACAAATGTTTGATTATATTTAAAATGTTTATTAAATGGTTAATGTAAGTGTTTGCTTATATTTTTGTTTATATTTTTTTTTATTTAGTTCTGAATTGTTTATATTTCACACAAAAGACTACCTGGGAGAAATACTGTGTATCGATAACCTAAGAGCTTATTAGATATCAGCTTCATTTATATGCAAACAAGTGAAATGACTATTGCTTACCTGATTTCCATGGAGATCAAGTTTGATTAATTTCATACAACTCTGAAGTGGACGAATATCTGTAATAAAATTGTTTGAGAAGATGCATACTCTAAGAGAGATACAAGATTGAAGATTTTCCATAGATTTTAAATGAAGGCCACTGAACTTCACAAAAACAAAATCTTTTTGATCTTCTATTATATTTTCATTATAGTGACTCCATTCTCTGTGATTAGTTAGCTCTTCTATGATTGTTCCATGAAACATCTAAGAAAAATGAGAAATTTTGAAAGTTTTTCTCAAATAAATGTCTGAAAATAATATTTTCTAACAGTAAGAATAAAATGGGTATAAAAGTTAAAATTATTAAAAATATAATTTCCAGAAAATCTTCCATCTCAAAGCATTTTTGTGAGTTTTTCTTAAATTTTTATTGGAGTATAGCTGATTTACAATGTTGTATTGCTTTCAGGTATACAGAAAACTGCATCAGTTATACAAATACATATGACCACCCATTTTTTTAAGATTCTTTTCCCATATAAGCCATTGCAGAGTACTGAGTAGAGCTCCCTGTGCAGGTTCTTAGTTATCTATTTTATATGAAGTAGTGTGTTTATATCAATCTAAATCTCCCAATTTATCCCTAGCCCCTCCTTATTCATTTTCTACAACATAAATGAAACTTGAGGACTTTATATTAAGTGAAATAAGTCAACAGAGAAAGACAAATACTCTATTATCTTGCTTAATGTAGAATCTAAAACAGTTGAACTTTATTCAAATAGAAATTAAATTGGTGGTTGCCAGTGGTAGCCATGAGAAGGCGATGGCACCCCACTCCAATACTCTTGCCTGGAAAATCCCATGGACGGAGGAGCCCGGTGGGCTGCAGTCCATGGGGTCGCTAGGAGTCAGACAGGACTGAGCAACTTCACTTTCACTTTTCACTTTCATGCCTTGGAGAAGGAAATGGCAACCCACTCCAGTGTTCTTGCCTGGAGAATCCCAGGGACAGGGGAGCCTGGTGGGCTGCTGTCTATGGGATCACACAGAGTCGGACACGACTGAAGCAACTTAGCAGCAGCAGCAGTGGTAGCCAAAATGGGGTGCAAGAAATGGGAAGATGTTAGACAAAGGGAACAAAACTCCAGTTATAAAACAAACAAGTTCGGGGGATACAATGTAGAACACCACAAGGGCGTGTTAGGTTGCTTCAGTCCTGTCTGACTCTTTGTGACCCTGTAGACTGTTCCCCCACAGGCTCCTGTGTCCACAGGGATTCTCCAGGCAAGAATACTGGAGTGGGTTGCCAGGCCCTCCTCTAGGGGTATCTTCCTGACCTAGGGATCAAACTCCTGTCTCATATGCCTCCTGCAATGGCAAGCAGGTTCTTTACCACCAGCACCACCTGGGGAGCCTACAACACCATGACTATAGTTAAAAATACTATATTGTACACTTAACAGTCACTTAGAGAGTAGGTTGGAGAAGGCAATGGCACCCCACTCCAGTACTCTTGCCTGGAAAATGCCATGGACAGAGGAGCCTGGTAGGCTGTAGTTCATGGGGTCACTAAGAGTCGGACACGACTTCACTTTCACTTTTCACTTTCCTGCATTGGAGAAGGAAATGGCAACCCACTCCAGTGTTCTTGCCTGGAGAATCCAAGGGACGGGGGAGCCTGGTGGGCTGCCATCTGTGGGATCGCACAGAGTCGGATACGACTGAAGTGACTTAGCAGCGGAGAGTAGGTGCTAAATGTCTTCACACACAATAAAAAAACAAACAAACAAAAAACCAGGTAATGAGGTGATAGATGTGTTAAGGAACCTTATCATGGCAATCATTTTGCAATGTATATGTGTATCAAATTATCACATTGTATATACTAAATTTGTACATTATATATCAATTATATCACAAAAAACCTGGAAGTAAAGATTCCTAATGTGTTTCTCTGATTTAGATTAAGATCTGTTAATTCTTTGAAATCCTTCAGTTTGAATTCTCTACAACCAATATCCAATGTCTTTTTTAAAAAGTGCACATTTTTTCATATATTTCCACTGTGTAATAAAGCACCCCCAAACCTACTGTGTTTTAAAAAAATTAACATTTATTCTTTCTTCGGTCTGTAGGATGACTTAGTCAAATGGCAGTTCATTTCCAAGTGATGTTGACCTGAGAGTCAATCTTGCGGGACTCATCCAAATACCTTCAAGGTGGCTAATTTACATATGTGAAACACTGGCAAGACAGCAGGAAGGTAGGTTTTGCTAGGATGCTGGGATGTATGGGTCTCTCTCACCATACTATCCCAAGGCCTCTCTAACTATAGCAGTACTCATGATGTCATCTTCTCACATGTATATTCATCTCTGTCTGTTAATAAGGAAGCAAGGTTTCTATATGGTTGAATCAGGGCTCCAAAAAGTATAAACATAGAATATGTCAGGCCTTCTAAAGGTTAATGTCCAACTTGCACAGCTTTAACTCTTTGATGTTCTATTGCTCAGAGGAAGTTATTTTGATGGTTTGAACCAGCTTTAAGATAGTTAAATAAAGACAAAAATAAAAGTTGTTCTGAGCTTGGTGACCTCGGGCAAGTTAAGTATCTTCTGTTCAATGTATATCAAAATTATGTGCCTCAATTTCCTCATCTACAAAATGTGGATAGTAACAGTATTTGATAGAAATAATTGTCATGAGGACTAAACGAGTCTGCATAAAGGCTTTAGAACAATGTCTGGCACATAGCAAGCACTATAAAATGAATATTACTTATAAAGCAAATATCTAGTTGAATTAACAATTCAAGATAGAATGTCTACAAAAAGTGAGGGTATTTCCAGTTTTCAGTCCATCATGTAAGGAGCTTGGAAGTTGTCACACCATCTTAGCAAGTAAAAGCAGGACAATTAACTGAAAAATCAACAATTTTTCTTAGATTCATCAAAGAAGGGAGGTCACAGGGAGAATCAATACCCCCAAAATCAGAGACAGGTAGGCAGATAAAGAGATTCAGAACCTACAGGAGCGGAAATTCACCAGCAAAGGTCTCTTGTGTTTCCAGCTTGTGTTTCTTCCAGTCCAGCTTTTCTCATGATGTACTCTGAATATAGGTTAAATAAACAGGGTGACAATATACAGCCTTGACGTACTCCTTTTCCTATTTGGAATGAGTCTGTTGTTCCATGTCCAGTTCTAACTGTTGCTTCCTGACCTGCATACAAATTTCTCAAGAGGCAGGTCAGGTGGTCTGGTATTCCCATCTCTTTCAGAATTTTCCACAGTTTATTGTGATCCACACAGTCAAAGTCTTTGGCATAGTCAATAAAGCAGAAATAGATGTTTTTCTGGAACTCTCTTGCTTTTTCCAAGATCCAGCGGATGTTGGCAATTTGATCTCTGGTTCCTCTGCCTTTTCTAAATCCAGCTTCAACATCAGGAAGTTCACGGTTCACATATTGCTGAAGTCTGGCTTGGAGAATTTTGAGCATTACTTTACAGTGTGTGAGATGAGTGCAATTGTGCAGTAGTTTGAGCATTCTTTGGCATTGCCTTTCTTTGGGATTGGAATGAAAACGGACCTTTTCCAGTCCTGTGGCCACTGCTGAGTTTTCCAAATTTGCTGGCATATTGAGTGCAGCACTTTCAGAGCATCATTTTTCAGGATTTGGAATAGCTCAACTGGAATTCCATCACCTCCACTAGTTTTGTTCGTAGTGATGCTTTCCAAGGCCCACTTGACTTCACATTCCAGGATGTCTTGCTCTAGGTCAGTGATCACACCATCATGTTTATCTGGGTCGTGAAGATCTTTTTTGTAGAGTTCTTCTGTGTATTCTTGCCATCTCTTCTTAATATCTTCTGCTTCTATTAGGTCCATACCATTCTGTCCTTTATCGAGCCCATCTTTGCATGAAATGTTTCTTTGGTATCTCTGATTTTCTTGAAGAGATTCTCTAGACAACCTATTAGATATTTGCAAATCATATATCTGATGAGGGATTAACAGTCAATGTACATAATCATACAGCTCAACAGGAAAAAATAATTCCAATAAAAAATGAGTAGAAGATTTGAATAGATATTTTTCCAAAGAAGACATAGAGTTGGCTAACAAGTGTATGAAAAGATGCTCAACATCACCAATCACCAGGGAAATCCAAATCAAAACCAGAAAGTGGTATCACCTCACACCCATCAGAATTTTTATAATCACAAAGGAAATAACCAGGGTTGGCAAGGATGTGGAGAAAAGGGAATCCTTGTGCACTGTTTGTAGACATGTAAATTGCTACAATCACTCTGGAAAAGAGTAGGGAGTTTCCTTAAAAACACTAAAAATAGAAAAACCATATGATCTAGCAATTTTACCTTAAGGTACTTCTCTAGAGAAACAGAAACACTAAGTTGAAAATATATCTAGACCCCCCCTTTTTCACTGTAGCATTATTTACAAGAGTAAAGACATGGAAACAGCCTATGTGTCTTGTGATGAATGAATGGATAAAGAAGATGTGGGATGTATCTGTGTGTGGTACAATGGAATATTATTCAGCCATAAAAATGAATGAAATTTGTCATTTGTGAGAACAAGAAAGGAACTTGAAGCTATTATGGCAAGTGAAATAAGTCAGAGAAAGACAAATACTGTATGATCTTAGTTATACATGGAGTCTTGAAAAAAAAAGTAAAAATGAAAAACTGGCTCATAAATACAGAGAAGATTGGTGCTCCCATAGGTGGATAGTACAAGTCTTGCAAATAGGGTAAAGGGTTCAAAAGGTACTAATTTCCATTTATGAAATAAATAAGTCACAGAAGTAACATACAGTATGGTGATTATAGTTAATAATACTGTTTCACTTTGAAAGTTGTTAATAGAGTACGCCCTAAAAGTTTTCTCCAAAAGCAAAAATATTTTGAACGGTATGATGACAGATATTAACTGGACTTATTGTTGTGATAGTTTTTCAATATATACAAATATTAAATCATTGTTTTTATACCTGAAACTAACATAATGCTATATATCAACTGTACCTCAGTAGGTACTACAATTGATAGCTCCTACTCTACCAAGTTAAAACCCTATGTAACCAGTACTGCTAATTTTAAATACAAAAATTTAAGAAGTCTTCGGTTCCTTATAGACTTTAATAATTTTAAAATTATTTTGCTAAACATAACATACAAATGTGTAAATAAAGTTCAAACAATAATATTAGTAAGTTCAAATGGGTATAATATTAAGTTCAAATATGTTCAAAAGGCAAATTTAAGTATAGATATACAGTAGAGAAAGCATCTGGGTCTAGTTACAGTTTCAAAGAAGCTCTGTAATTAAAAAGTAATCAATATCAAATGAACTTATTTACAAAACAGAAACACATCAAAAGATACAGAAAACAAACTTACGGTTAACAAAGAGGAAAAGGGTGGGAGAGGGATAAGTTGGGAGGTTGGGATTAACATATAAACATTACTCTAAAATAGATAATCAACAAGGACCTACTGTATAGCACATGGTACTATACTCAATATTTTCTACTAAACTATAAGGGGGGAATAGTGGAATAGTGGCAGATTTTATTTTCATGGGCTCCAAAATTACTTCAGACAGTAACTACAGCCATGAAATTAAAAAACAGCTTGCTCCTTGGAAGAAAACTTATGACAAACCTAGACAGCATATTAAAAAGCAGAGACATCACTTTGCCAACCAAGGTTCATATAGCTAGAGCTATGATTTTTCCAGTAGTCATGTACGAATGTGAGAGTTGGACCATAAAGAAGGTTGAGCACCAAAGAATTGATGCTTTCGAACTGTGGTGCTGGAGAAGACTCTTGAGAGTCCCTTGGACAGCAAGGAGATCAAACCAGTCAATCCTAAATGAAATCAGTCCTGAATATTAATTGGAAGGACTGATGCTGAAGCTGAAGCTCCAGTATTTTGGCCACATAGTGTGGAAAAGACTCTGATGCTGTAGCCTATTGAGAGCAAGAGGAGAAGAGGGTGACAGAGGAAAAGATGTCGGGATAGTATCACCAACTCATGGACATGAGTTTGAGCAAACTCTGGTAGATGGTGAAAGATGGGGAAGCATGGCATGCTGTAGTTCATGGGGTCACAAAAAGTGTGACATGATTTAGTGACTGAATGATAGCATCAACATAAGGGGGAAAAGAATCAAAAAAAGAATATATTTGAAACACTGTGCTACAGACCTGAAACTAACATACTCTTGTAAATCAACTGCATTTCAATTAAAAAATACATATGGGTGTATGTATATATATAAAGATATCAGTACCACTGTCAGTAAGCTTTCACTAGTTTCTGTTGATTGCAATACTAACTTTTTAGTTATCATACATTATAAATTAAAAAATCAAAACTTTTAAATCAGATAATTATAAAAACCATGTTTTTATATAATAAATATTATATCAATTATAAATTTAATTTTTCTGAAATTTTTCCATTTAAAAACTTGGTGGAAAATACACATAATGAAAGTATAAGTGGTTATGATTGATGAACACCTAAGTTAAAAGCTGAAAAGTAAAAAAAAAAAGTATTGTGTATTTATTTTAATTTCAAATGTATATATAAAAATATTTAAGTATTTTTCAAATAAATTCTTTGTTAACTGTGTTAACGACCTTTAAACATCACACTCATTCCCTGGAACTTTGAATGCTATAAATACAGATACATTATTTTAAGTTAAAAGTGTATGAATATATAATATTAGTTTTGATGATCTGTGGTACAGTAACTTATTTTATAAACATTAGTTATGATATTATAAACAAGTGGAATGCTGGATAATAGACTCTAGAATTTTCACAAGAGCTGATAAGATTCTGTATATAAATCATATAAAAGAAGAAAAAGTTTTTTTGAAAATCAAAATATAAGGATTATAGTTAGCAATATTTTATATATATCATGGTTGCAAACTATTTGCAGTGTAGAATATCTGCAGAAGACTGAAATCCATAACATATATAGTAATTATATTTTAAAATACTTGTTAAATTTAGCTAGTAAATTTACTGAATCTATCCTGTTTTGAAGAAGACTTGCTATAATTTTGCACCACAGATAAAATGTACTTTAAAAACTAAAGAGGGGTGTTATTAGAATAGTCAAAATATTCCAGCTCTTCTGGAAAATGAAATTTAGCTTGTTTATAAATTAATATAAATATGTTCAATTCTTTGAAACATTGCATTTTCATTTCAAATGACATAAAATACAATTTGGAGCAAGAAATCAAGCCTCACTTGTAATCAGGACATGATATTTTTCCCCTATAAATGCATTTGCTTTCTAAAATTTAGGAAGCTACATATATTTCTGTTAGTAAAAAAACTTCTGTGAAAATTTCAGTTTTCAATTTCTATTCCATACTCTCAGACTCTAAACCCATAAACCTGAAAAAACTAAATTGTGATGAGCCAGAGATAGATATAAAACAATGAAAATTGTTGATAATTAAAATATACAGAAAAAATATATGAACATAAAATTTAAAAATAGGAGATATTTAGCATAGCAATATTTATTGTAGCTTAAACCTTGGTTAGCATTCAAGAAACAGAGTTTGACTATTCTAAGTTGGGTCATTAACATATTTCTAAAAACCTAATAGCATATTTACAAACTGAAATTTAGTTACTGATTCTGCTCAATTATTTCTTTACCACATGCCCTCTCTATGCCCCAGAAAAAAAAAAAAAAAAAAAAACATGCTAATATTGGGATAGGTATAAGATGATTTTGCTACTCAGGAGTCATTCGAAATAATCTACAAAGAAAACTAAGAGAGCTACAGAAAATCAAAGATAAAGAAAAATTCTGGAAATAGACCAGAAGATAAAATATCTAAAATAAGAACAAAGATAAGAATTATAGCTGTCCTCCTCATAACCACACAAGCAAAAAGAGAGTAAAATATTTAAAGTGTTTCCAGAAAAACCTCTCCAACCTAGAATTCTGTACCCTCTGAAATAACCTTTCAAAGTGAAGGAGAAATAATTACTTTCACAGACAAGCAAATATTGAAAGAATAAGTTGCCAGAAATTGCCAACATCCATTGGATCAAAGAAAAAACAAGGGAATATGAAAAAAATAAAGAAATCTGCTTCGCTGACTATACTAAAGCCTTTGACTGTGTGGATCACAACAAACTGTGGAAAATTCTTAAAGAGATGCAAATACCAGACCACCTTACCTGCCTCCAGAGAAGCCTATATGCAAGACAAGAAACAACAGTTAGAACCAGACATGGAACAACAGACTGGTTCAAAATTAGGAAAGGAGCATATATTGTCACCCTGCTTAGTCAACTTCTGTGTAGAATACATCATGTGAAATGCTGGGCAGGATGAATCACAAGCTGGAATCAAGATTGCCAGGAGAAATACCAACCACCTCAGACATTCAGATGATACTACTTTAATGGCAGAAAGAGAAGAGGAACTAAACAGGCTCTTGATGAGGGCAAAAGTACAGTGGAAAAGCTGACTTAAAGCTCAAAATTCAAAAAACAAAAATTACGGCATCTGGTCCCATCACTTCATGGCAAATAGACAAAGAAAAACTGGAAAAAGTAACAGACTTTATTTTACTAGGTTCCAAAATCACTGCTGACAGTAACTGCAGCCATGAAATTAAGACCTGCTCACTGGAAAAAAAACCTATAACAAACGTATTAAAACAAACATAAAACATAAAAAAAAAACAAGCATATTAAAATGCAGAGACATCACTTTGTGGACAAAAGTCCGTACAGTAAAAGCTAGGCTTTTTCCAGTAGTCATGTGCAAATTGGAAAGTAGGAATATAAAGAAGGCTGAGTTACAAAGAATTGATGTTTTGAAACTGTGGTGCTGGAGAAGACTCTTGAGAGTCCCTTGGACAGCAAGGAGATCAAACCTGTCAATCCTAAAGGATATTAGTCCTGAATATTCATTGGAAGGACTGATGCCAAAACTGAAGCTCCAGTACTTTGGCCACCTAGTATGAAGAACTAACTCACTGAAAAAGACCCTGATGTTGGGAAAGACTGAGAGCAGGAGAAGAAGGGTGAGACACAGAATGACATGGTGGGATGGCATATCTGAGCCAATGGACATTAACTTGAGCAAACTCCAGGATATAGTGAAGAACAGGGACACCTGGTGTGCTGCAGTTCATGGGGTCACGAAGAGTAGGACATGACTTAGTGACTGAACAACAAGTATTAACTGGCAAGAAATATCAAAAGAAGTTCTTTAGAGAAAGGCAATATATTGTAGTTCAGAAACTCAGTTCTACAGAAAGCAAGGAAAAGCACTGAGAAATAAAAAGGTGTAGGTAAAATTAAATTTTTTAGTTTTGTCCTTAAGTGTTCTAATAGATACCAATTTGTCAAAATACTAAAAGCAAACACATGAAGTTATGAATGCTTATATATATGAAATTAATCACAGTAATAATAAGAGACAGAAGAAACTAATTAGGTTTATTTTCTTATTATAAGGTACTCAGACTACCTTGAAATTGGAATTGGATTAGTTATAAAAGTGTATTGCAAACTTTAGGGCAACCACTAAAAAAAGTAAAATAAGAACTATAAAAATATGCTAATAATGGAGGAAAATGGAATCATATGCAATGTTCAATTAAAACCACAAAGGCCAGAAAAAGTGTGGAAGGCAAAAACAGAAACAAAAAACAGTGGCAATAAACAAAAAACAGTAGTTAATATGGCAGATATTAATCAAAGTATAGCAATAATCATAATGTTCATCAGTAGTCAAAATGCAATGATGACAAGAAATTGACAAAATGACAAGAGATTCTCAAAGGAGATTAGAAAAAAAAGATGAGACTCAACTATATGTTGTCTACAACAAAGCTCACTTTAAAGATAAAGACATACAGATTAAAATGAAGTGATTGAGAAAGATATAAAATGCTAATACTAATCAAAAGAAAGCAGGAGTGGCTTTATTAACTTCAGACAGCAGATTTCAAAGCAAGGAAAGTTAGCAGAGATAATGAAGGGCATTACCCCATGAACTATCCAGTCCATGGAATTCTCCAGGCCAGAATTCTCGAGTGGGTAGCTGTTCCCTTCTCCAGAAAATCTTCACAACTCAGGAATTGAACCAGGGTTTCCAGAATTGCAGGTGATTCTTTACCAGCTGAAAATGAGAAAGCTCAGTCATGTCCGATGCTCTGCAACCCCATGGACTGTAGCCTACCAGGCTCCTCTATCCATGGAATTTTCCAGGCAATAGTACTGGAGTGGGTTACCATTTACCAGCTGAGCTACCGGAGAATCCCAATGAAGGGCATTACATAATGACAATGGGGTCATTTCTCCAAGAAGACATACTAATTGATAAAGTTTACCCTCCTAAAAACTGGGTAAAACTATTTGAAGCAAAATTGAAAGAAATGCAAGTAGAAACAGATGAATGCACTATCATGGCAGGAGACTTCAATACCTCTCTACAGAAACGGACTGATCCAGCAGACAGAAAAATCAGTTTAGGATATAGTTGAACTCAAAAACACTATCAACTATAATTAATATCTACAGACTACTTAATCACACAAGAGCCGAATATACACTCATCAAAAGATCACATGAAATATCTGTCAAGATAGAACACATTCTGGATCATAAAATAAACTTTAGCAAACTTTAAAAAATTATACAATATCCATTCCATATTTCCATGAAATTAAAGTAGACATCACTAGCAGAAAGATAGCTTGTAAATCCCCAAATAGATGGACATTAACAACACATTTCTACATAACACATATATCTAAATAATGCAAAGCTCAAAGATGATCACATGATAAACTGTTTAATATTTTAACCAAATAAAAATTAAAAAATACAACTTATCAAAATGTGTGAGATGCAGCAAAACTGGTGCTTCAAGGTAATTTTTAGCACTGAATGCATATACTGCAAAAGAAGAAAGATCTAAAAGTAACAATCTAAACTTCTATCTTATTAAATTAGAAAAATAAGAGAAAATTAAATCAAAGAGAATAAATAATACGAATTAGACCAGAAGTCAACAAAATTGAAAACAGGAAATCAATACAGAAAATCCATCAAACTAAAAACTGGTTCTTTGTCAAGATCAATAAAATTAATAAGACTCCAGCCAAGCCAGAGAAAGAGATAGGGGGTGGAAGGGATAGAAATAACCAATATCAGAAATAAGAAATGGAAAAACACTACAGATCCCACAGACAATACCATGAACAACTCCATGCACACAAATTTGATAACCTTGATGAAATGAACTGATTCTTTAAAAGAAATAATCTGCCAAAACTCATACAAGAATAATTCTGAATATGTGTATATCGAAGAATGAAATTGAGTCAACAACCAACAACCTTCCAAAACAGAAACACCAAGCCCAGATGGGTTCAATAGGGAATACAAAGGAAGAAGTTATATGAATTCTCTACAATCTCTTTCAGAAGATAGAAGCATAGGTAATACTTTCTAACTCCCCCTATGAGCCACCATTATCCTGATACTAAAGTCAGTCAAAAACATTACAAAACTACAGACCAGTATTTTTCATTAAAACAGATATAAAAATCCTAAAAAAATTAATAAATCAAACCGTACAATGTACAAAAAGAATCATACATCTACTACTGAGGAAGGTGATTGCAGCCATGAAATTAAAAGACTCTTGGCTCCTTGAAAGAAAATTATGACAAACCTAGACAGTGTATTCAAAAGCAGAGACATTACTTTGCTGACAAAGGTCTATCTAGTCCAAGCTAGTGTTTCTCCAATAGTCATGTATGGATGTGAATGTTGGACCCTAAAGAAAGCTGAGTGCCGAAGAATTGATGCTTTTGAACTGTGGTGCCCTTGGACTGCAAGGAGATCAAACCAGTCAGTCCTAAAGGAAATCAAGCCTGAATATTCATTGAAAGGACTGATGCTGAAGCTGAAGCTTCAGTACTTTGGCCACCTGATGGGAAGAGCTGATTCATTGGAAAAGACCCTGATGCTGGGAAAGATTGAAGGCAGGAAGAGAAGGGGATGACAGAGGATGAGATGGTTGGATGGCATCACTGACTCAATGGACATGAGTTTGAGCAAACTCTGGGAAATGCTGAAGGACACAGAAGTCTGGCATGCTGCAGTCCATGGGGTTGCAAAGAGTCAGACACGACTGAGCAACTGAACAACAACAAAAAACACCAAGCTGGATTTATTCCAGATATACAAGACTCCTACAACATTCAAAACCAACTAATGTCATCTATCACACCAACAGGTAAAAAGAAAAATCACTTGATTATATCAACAGATGTAGAAAAAGCATCCGACACAATCCATTACCTTTTCATGATAAAACTCTAAGTATACTAGGAATAGAAAAAACTTCCTCAACTTGATAAAGATTGTTTTTAAAAAAATCTACAGCTAATATCATAATTAGTGATCAGAAAGAAAAGAAGCTTTTCAACTAAGAAGTCCAAGACTAGAAATGTCCCATCTCACCATTATTTCCCAACATTGTACTGAAAGTACTAGCTTATGCAATGAGACCAAAAGGAAAAAAAAAAGAAAAGAAAAATGTGCAGATGGCATCACTGTTCACAGATAACATGATCATCAGTGTAGGAAATTCAAAGACTAGACAAATACTCTTGGAACTATTAATACTAAGTGGCTACAGCAAAGTTGTAGATTGAGGGTTAAAACACAAAAGTCAAACACTTCTCTATATACCAGCAATGAATGAGTTAAAAACACAACATCATTTCCATTTACCACTACCAAAAATAAAATATTTCTGTGTAAATGAAAAAAATGCACAAGAAAAACAAACAAAAATGCTAATGAGAAATTCAAAGAATAAATGAATGCAGAAAGACTTAATGTTCATAGATAGAATGATTCAGTACTGTCAAGATGTCAGTTTCCCAATTTATCTTTTGATTCAAGACAATCCCACTCAAAATCTCAGCAAATTATTAATCAATATTGACAAACTGATTCTAAATTTTATATAAAGAGGCAAGAGATCCCCCAAACACAATATGTAAGGAGAAGAACAAAGTTAGAAATATGACACTGCCTGACTTTAAGACTCACTATAAAGCTATACTGATCAAGACAAAATAGTACTGCGAAGAAAAAGGTAGATCAATGGAACAGAATTGAGAGCTAAGAAACAGAGAGACATAAATACAATCAACTGCAATGGAGCAAAGACATATTTTCAACAAATGGTGCTGAAACAGCTGGACATTCACACGGGAAAAAGAAGGAATCTAAACACAGATTTTATACCTTCAAGAAAATTAAATCCAATTAAACTATATTACCTAAATATAAAACATAAAATTATAAAACTCTTAGAAAATCACTTAGGAGAAAACCTAGATTACATTAGGGATGATGATGATTTTGTTAGATATATCATAAACATAATCCATGAAAGAAATATGTTATAACCTACAGTTCTTTAATATCAAAGACATGATCTGCAAAAGTTAATGCCAAAGGAACGAGAAGACAAGTAACAGACTGGGAGAAAATCTTTTGTAAAAGTCACATGTGATAAAGGACTCACTAAAAATGTACATGGAGAAGGCAATGGCACTCCACTCCAATACTCTTGCCTGGAAAATCCCATGGGCGGAGGAGCCTGGTAGGCTGCAGCCCATGGGGTCTCGAAGAGTCGGACACGACTGAGCGACTTCATTTTCACTTTTCACTTTCATGCATTGGACAAGGAAATGGCAACCCACTCCAGTGTTCTTGCCTGGAGAATCCCAGGGACAGGGGAGCCTGGTGGGCTGCCGTCTATGGGATCACACAGAGTCGGACACAACTGAAGCCACTTAGCAGCAGCAGCAAAAATGTACAAAGAACTCAAAATTCAACGATTAGAAAATGAACTAGGTTAAAAATATAAGGCAAAACCTAAATACAAATTTCAGTAAAGAAGATAGAATGGTGGCAAATAATCATATGAAAGTTGCTTCTCATCACACATCATCAGGAACAAGAAAATTAAGACAAGAATGAGATACCATTACACATCTAATTAGAATGGCCAAAAGTCTAATACTGATAACCCAAACTGCTGACAAGGATGCAGAGCAACAGGAACTTTCATTCATTCTTATAGGAATGAAAAATCGTATAGCCACTCTGGAAAAGAGTTTGTTGGTTTCTCAAAAAAAAAACTAAACATATTCTTCCCATAAAATCCAGCAGTGCATTCTTTGGTATTTACCTAGAGAAGTTGAAAACTTACTTAACATATTACTCTGCACATGGATATTTATAGCAGCTTTACTCATCATCAAAATTGGGAAGAATCAAGAAATACTTTAGTAAGTGAATGCATAAATAACCTATGGTACATATAGACGAGGGAGTATTTACTCAGCACTAAAAATAAATTACAATTTATTTTACAAGCAATGTGCTCAGTTTTCCAGCAAATCTGGAAAACTCAGCAGTGGCCACAGGACTGGAAAAGGTCAGTTTTCATTCCAATCCCTAAGAAAGGCAATGCCAAAGAATGCTCAAACTACCGCACAATTGCAAGACACCTCACATGCTAGTAAAGTAATGCTCAAAATTCTCCAAGCCAGACTTCAGCAATGCGTGAAGGGTGAACTTCCAGATGTTCAAGCTGGTTTTAGAAAAGGCAGAGGAACCAGAGATCAAGTTGCCAACATCCGCTGGATCATCGAAAAAGCAAGAGAGTTCCAGAAGAACATCTGTTTCTGCTTTATTAACTATGCCAAAGACTTTGACTGTGTGGATCAAAATAAACTGTGGAAAATTCTGAAAGAGATGGGAATACCAGACCACCTGACCTGCCTCTTGAGAAACCTGTATGCAGGTCAGGAAGCAACAGTTAGAACTGGACATGGAACAACAGACTGGTTCCAAATAGGAAAAGGAGTATGTATATACTCAAGGCTGTATATTGTCACCCTACTTATTTAACTTATATGCAGAGTACATCATGAGAAATGCTGGGCTAGAGGAAGCACAAGATGGAATCAAGATTGCTGGGAGAAATATCAATCACCTCAGATACACAGATGACACCACCCTTATGGCAGAAAGTGAAGAAGAACTAAAGAGCCTCTTGATGACAGTGAAAGAGGAAAGTGAAAAAGTTGGCTTAAAGCTCAACATTCAGAAAACTAAGATCATGGCATCTGGTCCCTAGATAGCATATTCAAAAGCAGAGACATTACTTTGCCAACAAAAGTCCGTCTAGTCAAGGCTATGGTTTTTCCAGTGGTCATGTATGGATGTGAGAGTTGGACTATAAAGAAAGCTGAGCGCAGAAGAATTGATGCTTTTAACTGTAGTGTTGGAGAAGGCTCTTGAGAGTCCCTTGGACTGCAAGGAGATCCAACCAGTCCATCCTAAAGGAGATCAGTCCTGGGTGTTCATTGGAAGGACTGATGTTGAAGCTGAAACTCCAATACTTTGGCCACCTCATGCGAAGAGCTGACTCAGTGGAAAAGACACTGATGCTAGGAAAGCTTGAAGGCAGGAGGAAAAGGGGATGACAGAGGATAAGATGGTTGGATGGCATCACCGAATAATGGACATGGGTTTGAGTGGACTCCGGGAGTTGGTGATGGATAGGGAGGCCTGGCATGCAAAGAGTCAGACAGGACTGAGCGACTGAACTGAACTGAAGTGAACTAATCAAGCAATGAAAAGACATGGTGTAATCTTAAATGCATATTATTTAGTGAAATAAGCCAACTAAAAGGGCTACATACTTAGAATTCTACCCATATGATATTCCGGAGAAAGGAAAACATGAAAGCACAAATATCAGCAGATGCAGGATTTGGGGAGAGGGATGAATAGGCAGAGCACAGAGGATTTTTAGGAGAGTTAAACTACTCTGAATAGTATTATAACAATGTATACATGTCCTTATACTGTGTCCAAACCCACAAAATAAAAAGACCAAGAGTAAATTGCAAGGGAAACCATGGACTTTGGGTGAGAATGATGTGTCACTGTAGGTTCATCAATTACAATACATGTACCACTCTGGTAGGTATGCTGACAATAAGGGAGGCTATGCATGTGTGGGGTATATTGGAAACCTCTGTACCATCTTCTAAATTCTGCTATGAACCTAAAACTGCTTTTAAAAATAAAGAAAGCAAAATACAAGTTAGGGGGGAAGGTTTCCCTTTGCCCTACAGAAACAGGGTGAAGATTTCTTCAATAGGACACAGTGGGGAAAAAAATAGTGAATAGGTTGAGACCAGACTAGCTGAGTAAAAAAATCCAAAGAAAGAAAACAGTTTAAAAAAAAAAAAAAGAGAGAGAGAGATTTTTTGCTTTCCACTCCAATCAGGAAGAGTAAGAGGAGGAAGAGTGGTTCAACAGAGAGATGATACTCAAATAATAGAAACAATGAGAACTCTGGCATAAACTGGCCAAGCCATGAACCTGAGTCCATGGTCCATAAACCAGGACCTCATTTGGATTCAGTTTCTTTTTATGAAGGAGAATAAAAATTTAATGTCTCGCAACAATTTTCACACAACCTTCATAGTTTTGCCTATAGTGATAATAAGTAAACTGGTATTAATTGTTAATAAGCACAATTCAGTTCAGTCGCTCAGCTGTGTCCAACTCTTTGTGACCCCATGAATCGCAGCTTGCCAGCCCTCCCTGTCCATCACCAACTCCCGGAGTTCACTCAAACTCATGTCCATCGAGTCAGTGATGCCATCCAGCCATCTCATCCTCTGTCGTCCCCTTCTCCTCCTGCCCCCAATCCCTCCCAGCATCAGGATCTTTTCCAATGAGTCAACTCTTCACATGAGGTGGCCAAAGCAAAACATCTTATTTGGATGATGGAAATCTGTACCTGGTTTGTGGTCACACAACTCTGTACGTTTACTGAAAATCATGAAACTTCTCACTTAAAACAGGTGAAGTTATTGGTATGTAAACTATAACTCAGAAAAGTTCTTCATAAGTCTATTTCACTTCTTTTTATGGCACTTCATCAGATACTCTCTTCCAATAGGAAAAAAAAAAAAAATCCCAAATGCCTCCAAAGAATATCTTTTTTTCAACCTATTATAGTTTGGTTTGTCTGATGTCCCTTTTAAAATATGGAACTCAAGATCAATCACATCATCTCCATTCTATACAGAATAATAGGTTACTACTAATCTTTTATCGATTTATTTTATTCTGGTCACTGTAGCTTGTGACTGTTTAAGCAACTATATCACACTGTCTGATTATATAAAACATAAACAAATAAAATCCATTAACTTTTTTACCAGTATAATCAACTGCCAAAAATATTTATTCCCAATCACACAGTATATAACATTTCTTTTCATTTTTTACTTAAAAATTAATATTAGTAAAAATTTGAAGAAAATAGAAAAGGCAGAGGAAGGACAAAAACCACAGCTGATATAGTATTAATACAATCCCTCAGCTAATAGGCTCTACTGATCTTTCTTTCCTTAGGGCTCTAATTATTTAGTTCTATAATATAATAATTAACCCCATCTGACAACTCCCCAAATTATATCTCCAGCCCAGACCTGTCTCACAAAGTCCAAATTCATGTATAATGCAAACAAACACATACACACACAAGAGCCCATTACATACGCACTGCATACATATACATCTGGGTATTTTATGCGCCCAAAACCAAATGTTGAACTCTCCGTACTATCCCAATAACTGTCTCTACTTTCTAATCCATAGCCTTTCCCATTTCACTTGTCCCTCTGGCCTTCAAGCAGTTATCCATCACTACTCTTTCTTTCACATTCCAGAGCCATTCCGTTAGCAAATTGTATTAATTGTGCTTTCACACATACATCCAGAATCTAACCAAGTTCTCATCACCCCTACTGTTACCATACTGGCCAAGACTTCACCAACTCTCACGTGTTTTGCTGGAGAAGCCTCTACACAAGTCTCCCTGTTTCTATCATTGCCTCATCTTCCATTACAGTCTATTTTCACATTTCTACATGCTCTTTTCAACCATTAAGAAAGTTGCATAAAAACCCAGCAATGGCTTTGTTTCACTCAGTAAAGGAAAATCCTTTATTTAGGCTGTTGTCATCTCTCTGACCTTCTCTCTTGCCATTTTTTTCCTTTCATTCACTCACCTTGTTAAGTATTCTATATTTTCTAAACATTCTTAATACATATTTTTTTTATTAACAGAAAATAAAACTTTTAAACAATAAAACGACAGGAGAGTAATTTCCCTTTTTACTCAAATGCTTTCTAAGTACAGAATTGAATAACAGGGTTAAGACTTTAGAAGAAAAAACTAAGTTCGTGGTTAGTAACTTGTAAGCCCTTGAATGTTTAAGTTGCTGATGAAAACTTTAACGAGGACAGTCTTCTTAAATTGTATCGTGCAGTAGAATGATTTCTGAGTTTGGAATTGAAATATCCTGCTTAAATATTCTCTCTACTGCTAATTGTAAGACCTTGACTAAGTCACTGTTCTTTCGGATTCATAGCTTTCTCATGTATAAAGATGAACAGAAGAATCTGTAAAACTCATCATAAACTCGTGCTTTACAAGAGAATAAATTTATTTATCGGTACCTATTATTTAGCGGTACCTAAAAGAAACACATCCAATAAAACTGACTTATTCCCAGGGATGCTACTGAAAGTTCTAAATTAATCTTCGTACACGAAAGGATGCCAAAAATACCACAAATGTTAAGGGCCTCATTGCATAAGTTTACAATTTCCAAAAGCCTATTAAGTGATCTCAAACTGAGAGGGGTGGTGAGGTTCACTCTCTAGTAACTGCAAGGACAAAGAAGCCACAAAGCTTCCTGAATAAATACGGATTTTAAAAGTTCAGAATGTGTATCTGAACACTGGGGATAGAGCAGATGGCTTCAGATGACGATCCAAGGATTAGGGTTATCTTTCAAGAGATCCTTGGGAACTGCTTCTGGCTAAAAGAAACCACGCGTTAGAAAGGACGAATCGCCTTTGAGAGAAAGCTACAAGTTTCGATTTCTCCTTAAACTGCTGAATTCTCGAAATTTCGTCGCCCAAACTGAACCCCTTACCGGGTCTAGCAGGCTGCAATGCCTTATGAGTTGGGAACTAGCGCCCCAGACCTGGCACTGTCCGACAAATCTCTAGGTGGCCATTTCCGTTCCGGAGACCGTTACTAAGGGAACGGGGCGAAGCTCTGTGCTGACCCCATCGTGGTTTTGCCTAGGCGGGCCAGAGAGCTTCGGGGGCGTGGTTACGTGAAGGACGCACGCAGGGGGCGGGACAGACGCGAAACCGGACCAAAGACCAGGTTTTGTCCCAGGGCGCATGCGTGCGGTGCTTCCCTGCCGCATACCTGGAAGTCCTCGGCCGCCTTGGATAAGGTGAAACTATGGAAGCTGAAAGTGCCCCTGCCGGCGAATCTTTGCGAGAAGCCACGCAGCGAAGGTTGCTGAGGTTTTCAGAGCTTAGAGGTACCAAAGGAGGAACCCTAGCACCTCCCCTGCAATGGATAGGAGTGTTTTACGTGCTGGGATATTTCCTGGACTGCCACTTCCTTTTACTAATCACCTGCGGACCTAGGACATTGGCCCAGGCGGAGCTAATGTTCCTGTTTTTTATTCTTCTGTCACTCTGCTTTCTTTACGTTCTGCTTGTTACTTTCCTCCTTTAAGTTTACTTCTTATTGCATATGTGTGAGGAGGATGGAGGAGAAGGCAATGGCACCCCACTCCAGTACTCTTGCCTGGAAAATCCCATGGACGGAGGAGCCTGGTAGGCTGCAGTCCATGGGGGTCGCGAAGAGTCGGACACGACTGAGCAACTTCACTTTCACTTTTCACTTTCATGCATTGGAGAAGGAAATGGCAACCCACTCCAGTGTTCTTGCCTGGAGAATCCCAGGGACGGGGGAGCCTGGTGGGGCTGCCATCTATGGGGTCGCACAGATTGAGACACGACTGAAGTGACTTAGCAGAGGAGGATGGAGAAGAAAGACACTTATTGGCTTCACTAGTGAAGCTATAAATAAAAGTTAAACATTTGGTTAGTTCATTAACAAAAATTACTTCAAATAAACCTGGAAGATTTAAAGCATACTGTTTTGACGCTTATAAATACAATTTTAACTTTCCTCCAGTCCCTACCTATTTCACCAATTTGTTCCATAATGTGAACGCTTACTAAGTGAAAAGCCAAACAATATGGAGGAATTATGGACAAAATATTTAAAGGATTAGAAAAAATTTTTAATTTTTTTAAAAGACTATACCACTTGTCATTTTTTGTATAACTATCTAATAGGTTATGTTTTTATCGACATTACTGCTCTTAAAAATACAGAAAATAGTACTTAGATAACTTCACCATCAGCCAAAAGTTCAGTCTATCTTTTGTTGAGTTCATTAAGGACCTGGGAACTTTTCTGTTATCCAGTATTTGGTATCATTCTCCAATAACCTTTATAAGCTTGCATGATTCAGCTTAAGGTAATTAGAAATTAATGTACCCATATTTATAAACACCAGCATTGTGGCAGTATATCCTTGGGTTTAATCTTTCTTAGCCAACAAACATTAAGTCGTACCCATATGTGAAAATTGATTTTCAAAGCTGGAGATTCATTGATTGCTTTGGCTCCTCTTTTTATTTAGGAATTGAGCCCATCTTTAGCAAGTCAAAAGTACTTTTCTTAATCAAGAAACATTTTAACTCTCAGAATATCTAAGTAAATGGAATGGTAGACCAAAAAAGGAATAAGTGATCTAAAAGAGAGGAAGAAATAGAATTTGTCAACAGTCCTTACAAGAGAAAAAGAATTTGTCAACATTCCTTATTAGAACTATTTTAAATCCTGCTAGCTGGACACTCATTATTCCCAAATTCTCAAAAGAAGATACATTTTTGGAGATACTGCTACCTGCTTCTTCCTTTTTACCAAATAGGTAAAACCTGTAACAGCTAGAGAATTCTAATAATATTTATCTTTTCTTTCTTTTTGCACATAGGCAAATCTATGGCAGCTGGAGAATTCTGGGACATTGTTGCAATTACAGCAGCTGATGAAAAACAGGAACTTGCTTATAAGCAACAGCTTTCAGAAAAGCTGAAAAAAAAGGAGTTACCCCTTGGAGTTCAATATCATGTTTTTGTTGATCCTGCTGGAGCCAAAATTGGTATGCATTTATGGTTAGATTTATACATAACTTGTGGGTAGACTAATCATTGAAGAAAAGTTTTCCTGTGGCTTACAGTTTAGGGACTATGTATGTTTCCACCTGTAGTCTTTACAAATATAAAAATTTTTAATGTAAATTCACTGTTTTTAAGAAAGATAAAAGGGATGGCAGGTGTTTTTGCACATTGTGGACATACCATGGAAAACTTCCAGAATATTATCCTATGTTAAAATAAAATTTATTAGTCTTAGTAAAATTTATTCTGATGGTAAACATTCCTTTGAACCTTATCCGTAGTTCTCTTAAGTTCCCTCCGAACTCCACAGTTTGTTCAGAAATAAAATGAAGGGAGCAAGTCAGGAAAAATAGATACTGCCTCTTGAGACCACAATGCACAATGTGAAAGAGCACAGTCTAATTGCATAAGTATTGTAAGATGTTTACTTTTAAAAACAAGTTGTCAGCTTTGCCTTTTGACCTTCCCTTATAAATAAAAATACATGCCATTTTTCTGGGGGCCGTTTTCCATGTGATACTTAAAGCTGAAGCCCCTTGATACCAGAATTCGGGTATTTGTATCTGATATTGGCATGTCCTAATTAGCTGATGTTTTAACCTTTGTAAAATATGGTCAGTACTTCTGTGAGTCTGATGTTTGAATGAGATTTAGGTACAAAATATTAGGTAACTTGTCCAAGGTAACTAGTAAATGGAAGTTACATTCACTTCCATTTGTAAAGTTTTAGGAAACTTACATGATTTTTTAGGAAATCAGGTTCTAAAAACCTTTTTGGAGAGTAAATCTAAGGCACCTATTTGATCATATGGGAGAATTATTTTAATGACTTTTATGGTTCTTAAGTCCAAGTGAATGTGCAAATTTATAGTCTTCTAGTGCCTAATTTATCATTTCTTTCTTTATATTACTATTTTCATGAAAGAATTAACTCAGCTTTTATTGAGTTGGCCTGATCTCTGGGTTTTATTACTAATTATTTAATTGCCAGGAAATGTGTATTTAATTTGATTCTTTTGCCTGTACCTTTGCTCTCTGCCTAATTTTAGCCAAAGGATCTTATCCTCAAAGTTATAACACCTAAATTTACTGTAATAAAATAAACCCTGCTTTTTAACTTTAAGGAAATGGAGGATCAACCCTTTGTGCCCTTCGATGTTTGGAAACGCTTTATGGAGATAAATGGAATTCTTTTACCATCCTATTAATTCACTCTGGTAATGTTATACTTTACTAATTTACATTTTCTTTTAGTATTTTACCCTTGATATCTCAGGGACATTTTTCTCCCTTACTAATACTTCTTTCTTTCATTTTGTTCTTTTGTTTTGAAGTTAATTCTGCTTTGGAAGCAAATATTTCATGTATTTCTTGATATTGTTAGGTTGTTAGTAACATAATATCTTTCACAAAATTTAACTTTAAAATCATGGATCATGTACATTATCAACTTTTCATGGATATTGTTCCATTTTCCTAAGATAGAACTCATCAAAACATGAGCATTTCTTGATAATGTTTTAGAAAGGATTCTTGCTTTAGGGGAGAGGCTGCATTAGTACTATGATTACCAGACTTTAGGCAAAACCTTCTGTTACACATTTTTATCTAATTACTGGTGACCAAAGTCTATAATCCTTAAAGAGTTTAAAAACAAAAGAAAAGGTAATGACAGAACATAGAGTTGACAAAGTATAAAAGAGGGGAATTCCCATACAAATTAGGCGGTAGAAATATAAGAAAGAAATAATCTCAGAATAAAGGATAGTTTTCAAATTGGACAAGTTTGGTTGTATTAAAATTTTGGTTGTATGATAGAAACCTGTTACTTTCCCTCTGTGAACTGAGGGCTGGTGAAACTTTGTCATGGACCTGCACTGTTCAGTTACAGATATTTTAGAACCATTTGTCCACATGGTTACCAAGGGACTTTTCATTTCTTATGATTCACACACAGAACAATTCTTTTTAAAGATGATACCAAGTAAAGCGTCCAAGTTCTAATTTTAAGTTTAATTTAAAAGGTTAAAAAAAAAAGGCTTAGAGTTTTATTCCAGAACATTGTTATTATTACCAATTTAGTAAAAATTAAGTTGGACACCAGAAAATGTATACAGTTGATCCTTGAATAACACAGGGTTTAGGGGTGCTAACCCTTACACAGTCTGAAACCTGCATGTAACTTCGTAGTTGAACCTGTATAGAGGTAGTTCCACTCTGTATATCCACAGTTTCTCATCACGGATTCAGCCAACCTGGGGTCATACAGTCTTACAGTATTTATTGAAAAAAATCCTCATATAAAGGGATTGGTATAATTCAAACCCTTACTCTTCCAGGGTCAAGTATAATTAAAAATAGGTAATTCTTGTAACGCGAAATTTTACTGTTGGTTAGTATTTGAAAAATGAAAAAGAAAGTATTAACTCTTGTTGGTTGAACAATGTACTCTGAGGTGAGTATTTTACACCTATTATTAATCTTAAAATAATAATTATATAATAATAATTATGATAAAGTATTATTCCACATCTGCTGTCTTAGAGTAAATCCAAAGATAAACAGTTAAAAAATGGTATACCAGAATTTAAACCCATTTTTATGTGACTCTTTCTACTATGTCTCTCACTATTAGTTACATAGTTACATAAAATGATGTAACAATTTATAGTGTATTTAATGTATTTAAGAGAACACATTTCTCAAGGAATTAAGTCATATGGCTCATCACTGAGGGAGAAGCCTTTTTAAATTAAAAACAAGTATATATTGTAAAATGCTTTTATATAAATGCACCTTTACTGCTTTTAAATGTAGGTAATAATTTGATGAAAAATGTTGCAACTGGAAATTAGTCTTTAATAGATAATTATGTATACTGGTTTTTTGGTTACATTTTTCCCCCATGAAGTGGATTTTTAATATGGTAGTTTACACATGGCTGAAATTTACTGTTTAAAATGTAGACACAAGATCATATTTTTGCTCATTTTCCTTTTCACTTGTTCTACAGTTGATTCAAAAATGTGTCATAGCCTGTAAAGCATATTTAGAATTCTTTCCTAGTCTAGAATTGCATTATATCAAATCTTTACAGGAGAATTGCTCTTTGAATGTGAAATTTATTCTTCTTTCCTGGGGTATAGTAATGCATATATTTTAAATATCTTTAGAGATATTTTGAGTTGTAACTGATGCTCCTACAATTTTAAATCTTACTTACAATCTTATAAACATTTTAAAACAGTGATTTTGTTTAATTCTATATAGGTGGCTACAGTCAACGCCTTCCAAGTGCGAGTGCTTTGGGGAAAATTTTCACTGCTTTACCTTTTGGTAGCCCCATTTATCAGATGTTGGAATTAAAACTAGCCATGTACATTGATTTCCCCTCACATATGAATCCTGGGATTCTGATTACCTGTGCAGACGATATTGAACTTTATAGTATTGGAGAATCTGAGTTTATTAGGTTTGACAAACCTGGCTTTACTGCTTTAGCTCATCCTTCTAGTTTGACTGTTGGTACAACACATGGAGTGTTTGTCTTAGAACCTTGTAACCATTTAGAATATAGAGACCTCGAATACAGAAGTTGCCATCGTTTCCTTCATAAGCCCAGCATAGAGGAAATATATGAGTTTGATGCTGTGTGTAGACCTAGAAATTTTTTTCAACAGGAATTTGCTGGGAGTGACATACCCTCGCTTAAATTAGAGCCTGAGTATGTCTACACAGACAGCCTATTTTACATGGATCATAAAACAGCAAAAAAGTTACTTGCTTTTTATGAAAAAATAGGTACACTACACTGTGAAATAGATGCCTATGGAGACTTTCTTCAGGCTTTGGGACCTGGAGCAACTGTGGAGTATACCAAAAACACATCAAATGTTACTAAAGAAGAGTCAGAGTTGGTAGACATGAGGCAGAGAATATTTCATCTGCTTAAAGGAACACCATTAAATGTTGTTGTTCTTAATAACTCCAAATTTTATCACATTGGAACAACAGAAGAATATTTGTTTCATTTTACTGCAGATAGCAGTTTGAAGTCAGAGCTTGGCTTACAGTCTGTAGCTTTTAGCCTCTTTCCATCGATACCAGAATGCTCTACTAACAAACCCTGTATTATCCAAAGTATACTGGATTCAACATGTTCTGTGACACCTGGCTCAGTTGTGGAGTATTCCAGATTGGGGCCTGATGTTTCAGTTGGGGAAAATTGCATCATTAGTGGTGCTTATGTCAAAACAACAGCTGTCCTGCCTGCATATTCTTTTGTGTGTTCCTTAAGCTTGAAGATGAATGGACACTTAAAGTATTCAACAATGGCATGTGGAGTGCAAGACAACTTGAAAAAGAATGTGAAAACATTGTCAGATGTAAAGTTACTTCAATTCTTTGGGGTCTGTTTCCTGTCATGCTTAGACATTTGGAATCTCAAAGTTACAGAGGAACTATTCTCTGGAAACAAGACATGTTTGAGCTTGTGGAATGCTCGTATTTTCCCAGTTTGTTCTTCTTTGAGTGATTCAGTGACAACATCCCTAAAGATGTTAAATGCTGTACAGAGCAAGTCAGCATTTAGCCTGAATAACTATAAGCTGTTGTCCATTGAAGAAATGCTTTTCTACAAAGATATAGAAGACATGATAACTTATAGGGAGCAAATTTTTCTAGAAATTACTTTGAATAGGAAGCAGTCTGATTTAGAGACATCTTATTAAATACTGTATTGGAGAAGGAAATGGCAGCTCACTGAAGTATTCTTACCTGGAAAATCCCATGGACAGAGGAGCCTCATGGGTTATAGTCCATGGGGTTGCAAAGAGTTGGACATGACTGAACTTCAGAACACAAATACTGTATACTTTGCCTTTCTTAATTGAGCAAGATCACAAATGCAGGAGTTTTCTGTAGACAATTGGTTTTTAATTGAAGTAAATTAATGAAAACTATATTAACATGATTGATGTAGCATAACATTAATAACACAAAAATATAAAGCTTTTTAATGAAAATTAGTATTGTAGTGCTGTAAGTTCATAAAAATGAGTTTTTAAAGTTTTATCACTATTTTAACTTTTCTTATGAAGATGGATTTGTGGAATGTTATTTATTCACAGAGTAGTAGAACAGTCTTAAAGGTGATTTTATAAATATACTTTTAAAGTTTTTCATCTTTTGGACTTTGGTTACAATGAAGTTCTAAGTATTCACTGGCAGTTTTCTCCTCAAGTGCATTAATCCTATTCTGGTGAACTGTTATAAGCGTGCCATTCTATAGGGTCTTCAAAACACTGTAGAAATGATGTAGAAGTACTTTTGCAGAAACAAATCTGTGGCAGACAGACAGATAAAATCAATGTTTAAAGTATTGTGATAGTATTAAGTACAAACTGTTCTGAAATTGATGATAAAAATCTCTCATTAATCTTATCAAAATGAAACCAAAAAGATATGTGTGCTGTTTTATCCTTATAAACTTGAACCCGTGTTTGTGTATCTTAAAAATTTTCCCCAAAGTTTCATCTATAGGAAAGCATATATACACATAAAACTCAAGAATCTGTATAAGAAAATGTTGGAATAATTGGGATTCCCTGATAATTCATAAGTTCATTGTGGACATTATCTTCATCCTCCCTCATTAATCCTTTAACAGAAATATTAAAATTACCAGATGGACAGATTTTTACTTTTCATTTTTTAATTTTCTGACCATGCACTAGTAATGACACTCAGAAGCAGCAAATGGCCAAAAGGTAGACAGCAGGAAGGAGCCAGAGAAATAGAATGACTGTGAAAATATACAGATGATAAACAGCTTCAAGACAATAAAAGTCGGCTGGAACTCTGAGCACTGTGTTCTTGTTTTGGTATAGGCACATATTTGAAATGTTTTCATACCAAAGTCTAATAATAGAGAAAAGTTTTGTCAAGAGTTTTGTGTTTTAACATAAATAAATTGAAATAGAACTGGTCTGTGCCTCTATTATTTATATGTCAATATAAAATTAGCATATCAATGTGAAAATAATTGGTAAACCAGAAGTGACTTATCAGCAAGTCTCAATTATGATAATTATGTGTATTTTTTCCAAGTTTCTTCTCAAGGGGAAAATAAAGATATACGGTAGCTGTTGTTTACCAATTACTGATTTACTTGCAGAGATTTCACAGGATGTTATGTGTCATTCATTAAAAATTCATTGCTATATTTCTAATCTAATTGATTTAAGGTACCATCAGTTATTAAGAATCATCATTTTATGTTTCATTGAAAAAGAAAACTGCCAATAAAATAAGATGCAATGCTTTTCTCATTACTTGACGTTTTTATTTATTGGAAATCTTTTGAAAAGCACTTATATAGATTTGTTTCATGTAACCCTTTTGCACATACATGTAAAGAAACAAAAAATGAAGTATTAAAAAACAGTCAAAACTTTTCCATAGCTTCATATCTAGAGACAAATTTTTCTAAAGCAGTATTCAACTTAAAAGTGGTTGATCCATGTGTTTCCACCTAGTACCATCTGTGCTATCAAAGGTATTGATAAAGCTGCATATTCTTCAAGTGCCACCACCACACTGCTGCCTGGATTGATCTTCAATCCGTGGCCACCAGATACTTGTTCTGCAAGTTGGATGCTGATGCTTTATTACTTGAAGTTGTTTCACTTTTGCCTTAGTTTAATCACATCTCTTGAAGGTGGTTGGCTTCTATTTAATATCAGTGGGAGGTTTCTGAGAAGTTGGCGGTCACCAGGTTAATCATATTTCTGCATGATGTATGAATGCTAATTGCTTTGAAATGTTATCTGTTCCAAGAATTTGTCAGTGTCTCCTTTAATATGCATGCCTTGGTATATAGTACCACACATGTACCACCGGCACTGTACCTAATTCAACCAATGTGATAATCACATGCATGAACAAGTAAGAAATTGAACATTTTCTCTTGCTTTATCATTTTTACTTCATAAAATCACAGCCTTTAAATCATAGGCTTTCAAGGTTTGTAAAGGACAACTACTGTTTGTAAATAAATATATTCTGTAAACTTACTGATGAATTAATAATGACCAAGAAGGGCATAGGAAAAAAATACAACTTTGATACTGATCTTCTATCCTGGGCATTTATCTTCCAAACTAAACAAAACAAGTAAAGAGTGTGTATTAATTATATTAAGTGGAAATAAATTTTCAAAAATCCAAGTAATGCTGACAGTCACAAAAATTTGATGTAATGAATCCAGAATCACTTCTCACAAGCAATGATCCATTCATCTTCTGAGTCTACACAATATTACCTCTGTTAAAGATTACCAAATTTAGCACAGAGCCAAAATCAAATTTTGCCTGCTACAAAATATATGCATGGCTATCATGGCTGATAACTAGCATGCTACACCTGCCATTCACATACACCAAAATATCCTCTGGACTTGAGAACCTTGGAGACCCAAAATTTAGGAACCTTGATGTAATCTGAAAGAGTTGAAAAAAAAAATTAAAAGCATTTATCAATTTGCTTAAAATTGTCAAACATTTCAGGTATTCTTGTTTAGCTAAATGAAACGCAAGTCTTCATCTATGTCAATAACTATTCTTATAGATTAATGTTAAATATTTCAGGAGAAATATTTTAAGCTACCATGAGCTGTATTGTTCATGTTAGTACCTCAGTCATGTTCAGTTCTTTGTGACCCCCATGGGCTAGCCACTCCCTTCCAGGCTCCTCTGTCCATGGAATTCTCCAGGCAAGAATATTGGAATGGGTAGCCGTTCCCTTCTCCAGGGGATTTTCTCTATCCAGGGATCAAAGCCAGGTCTTTTGCATTGCAGGCAGATTCTGTACTGTCTGAACCATGAGGGAAGCCCGTTATTTTTAAGCATAGTTAAATCTTTTGTTCCTTATATTCATTGATTAGCTTTAATAATTTTCTAGTGGAGTCTTTAGGGTTTTCTATGTAGAGGATCATGTCATCTGCAAACAGTGAGAGTTTTACTTCTTTTCCAATTTGGATTCCTTTTATTTCTTTTTCTGCTCTGATTGCTATGGCAAAAACTTCCAAAACTATGTTGAATAGTAGTGGTGAAAGTGGGCACCCTTGTCTTGTTCCTGACTTTAGGGGAAATGCTTTCAATTTTTCACCATTGAGGATAATGTTTGCTGTGGGTTTGTCATATATAGCTTTTATTATGTTGAGGTATGTTCCTTCTATTCCTGCTTTCTGGAGAGTTTTCATCATAAATGGATGTTGAATTTTGTCAAAGGCTTTCTCTGCATCTATTGAGATAATCATGTCTTTTATTTTTCAATTTGTTAATGTGGTGTATTACATTGATTTGCAGATATTGAAGAATCCTTGTATCCCTAGGATAAAGCCCACTTGGTCATGGTGTATGATCTTTTTAATATGTTGTTGGATTCTGATTGCTAGAATTTTGTTAAGGATTTTTGCATCTATGTTCATCAGTGATATTGGCCTGTAGTTTTCTTTTTTTGTGGGATCTTTGTCAGGTTTTGGTATTAGGGTGATGGTGGCCTCATAGAATGAGTTTGGAAGTTTACCTTCTGCAATTTTCTGGAAGAGTTTGAGTAGGATAGGTGTCAGCTCTTCTCTAAATTTTTGGTAGAATTCAGCTGTGAAGCCCGTCTCGACCTGGGCTTTTGTTGCTGTAAGATTTCTGATTACAGTTTCAATTTCCATGCTTGTGATGGGTCTGTTAAGATTTTCTATTTTTTCCTGCTCCAGTTTTGGAAAGTTGTCCATTTCTTCCACGTTGTCCATTTTATTGGCATATAATTGCTGATAGTAGTCTCTTCTGATCCTTTGTATTTCTGTGTTGTCTGTTGTGATCTCTCCCATTTTCATTTCTAATTTTATTGATTTGATTTTTCTCCCTTTGTTTCTTGATGAGTCTGGCTAATGGTTTGTCAATTTTATTTATCCTTTTGAAGAACCAGCTTTTGGCTTTGTTGATTTTTGCTATAGTCTCTTTTGTTTATTTTGCATTTATTTCTGCCCTAATTTTAAAGATTTCTTTCCTTCTACTAACCCTGGGGTTCTTCATTTCTTATTCTAGTTGCTTTAGGTGTAGAGTTAGGTTATTTATTTGACTTTTTTCTTGTTTCTTGAGGTATGCCTGCATTGCTATGAACGTTCCCCTTAGCGTTGCTTTTTACAGTGTCCCACAGGTTTTGGGTTGTTGTGTTTTCATTTTCATTCGTTTCTATGCATATTTTGATTTCTTTTTTGAATTCTTCTGTGATTTGTTGGATATTCAGCAGCGTGTTTTTCAGCCTCCATATGTTGGAATTTTTGATAGTTTTTCTCCTGTAATTGAGATCTAATCTTACTGCATTGTGGTCAGAAAAGAGCTAAACAGTCAATGAATATAGTAAAGTTGCAGGATATAAAATCAGCACACAGAAATCCCTTTCATTCCTATACACTAATAATGAGAAAATAGAGAAATTAAGGAAACAATCCCATTCACCATTGCAATGAAAAGAATAAAATACTTAGGAATATATCTACCTAAAGAAACTAAAGACCTATATATGGAAAACTATAAAACACTGGTGAAAGAAATCAAAGAGGACACTAATAGATGGAGAAATATACCATGTTCATGGATTGGAAGAATCAGTATAGTGAAAATGAGTATACTACCCAAAGCAATATATAGATTCAGTGCAATCCATATCAAGCTACCAATGGTATTTTTCACAGAGGTAGAACAAATAATGTCACAATTTGTATGGAAATACAAAAAACCTCAAATAGCCAAAGCAATCTTGAGAAAGAAGAATGGAACTGGAGGAATCAACCTGCCTGACTTCAGGCTGTACTACAACGCCACAGTCATCAAGACAGTATGGTACTGGCACAAAGACAGAAATATAGATCAATGGAACAAAATAGAAAGCCCAGAGATAAATCCATGCACCTATGGACACCTTATCTTTGACAAAGGAGGCAAGAATATACAATCGATTAAAGACAATCTCTTTAACAAGTGGTGCTGGGAAAACTGGTCAACCATTTGTAAAAGAATGAAACTAGAACATTTTCTAACACCATACACAAAAATAAACTCAAATTGGATTAAAGATCTAAACCTAAGACCAGAAACTGTAAAACTCCTAGAGGAGAACATAGGCAAAACCCTCTCCGACATAAATCACAGCAGGATCCTCTATGACCCACCTCCCAGAATACTGGAAATAAAAGCAAAAATAAACAAATGGGACCTAATTAAACTTAAAAGCTTCTGCACAACAAAGGAAACTATAAGCAAGGTGAAAAGACAGACTTCAGAATGGGAGAAAATAATAGCAAATGAAGCAACTGACAACTAATCTCAAAAATATACAAGCAACCCCTGCAGCTCAATTCCAGAAAAATAAACGACCCAATCAAAAAATGGGCCAAAGAACTAAATAGACATTTCTCCAAAAAAAGACATAGATGGCTAACAAACACATGAAAAGATGCTCAACATCACTCATTATCAGAGAAATGCAAATCAAAACTACAATGAGGTACCATTTCCCGCCAGTCAGAATGGCTGCGATCCAAAAGTCTACAAGCAATAAATGCTGGAGAGGGTGTGGAGAAAAGGGAACCCTCTTACCTGTTGGTGGGAAAGCAAACTAGTACAGCCACTAAGGAGAACAGTGTGGAGATTCTTTTAGAAAACTGGAAACAGAACTGCCTTATGACCCAGCAATCCCACTGCTGAGCATATACACTGAGGAAACCAGAATTGAAAGAGACACGTGTACCCCAATGTTCATCACAGCACTGTTTATAATAGCCAGGACATGGAAGCAACCTAGATGTCCATCAGCAGATGAATGAATAAGAAAGCTGTGGTACATATACACAATGGAGTATTACTCAGCCATTCAAAACAATACATTCGAATCAGTTCTAATGAGGTGGATGAAACTGGAGCCTATTATACAGAGTGAAGTAAGCCAGAAAGAAAAATACCAATACAGTTACTAATGCATATATATATGGAATTTAGAAAGATGGTAATGATAACCCTGTAAGTGAGACAGCAAAAGAGACAGATGTATAGAACAGTCTTTTGGACTCTGTGAGAGAGGGAGAGGGTGCGATGATTTTGGAGATTGGCATTGAAACATGTATAATATCATATATGAAATGAATCTCCAGTCCAGGTTCTATGCATGATACTGGATGCTTGGGGCTGGTGCACTGGGATGACCCAGAGGGATGGTACGGGGAGGTAGGATAGAGGGGGATTCAGGATGGGGAACACGTGTATACCTGTGGCAGATTCATGCTGATGTATGGCAAAACCAATACAATATTTTAAAGTAATTAACCTTCAATTAAAATAAATTTATATTTTAAAAAAATCTTTTGTTCCTATAAAATATGTTTAGATAAAACCAATTTCTGTTGTAGCTGAGGAATACAACTTTGTTTATACTTAGTGAAATTATATTATTAGTATTTCATGTACTGAAGTTTGTCACACGTCACATTCTCCTTCCTTTCAGTACTGATAAGCTCAATTCCAGTATGCTAGTATTCATGTTCCCATTTGTCTATATTCACAGAAATTTCGAGCTCGTTTGTTTTTAAAGTATTATAAAGAGCAAATTGCATCAGTTTCTGGTGGGAAACAACCAGTTCCTGTCTCTGACAGAGCTATTTACATGAGCCACAACAAGCCAAATATGCCATATCATTCAGACTTGGCAGTTTGGGTGTACTCTAATAGACCACCATTTTGGATTAAGTTGAAAATTGGAATAAAGGGTCTAACTGGAAAATGGGCAGAGAATCTGAATAGACATGTTTCTTTGCTTGTCCTGGAGAATTTGGCCTGAGGGGCAGGCTTCAGATTTGTGGCCTTCCAAACTGCTCTTAAGGAACATTGGCTATGGACACCACCTTGGTACTCTGCATTTTCTTGCACCAGCTCTCTGGCATCTCCAAAATAATGAGCTCACTCACTTGTCTTGGGCTTCCCAGTTGGCACTAGTGGTAAAGGAACCTGCCTGCTAGTGCAGGAGATGTAAAGAGACATGGGTTCATTCCCTGGATTGGGAAGATCCCCTGGAGAGGGAAATGACAATCCACTCCAGTATTCTTGCCTGGATAATCCCATGGACAGAGGAGCCTGGCAGGCTACTGTCCATGGGGTCACAAAGAGTCAGACACGATTTGTCTAGGGCTCCTATTTTTGCAGTTGCTACATATGGTACACCTAGATTACCTGACTCTGGTGGCTAGTGAGACTTGGGTTTGTGGTCCTACAAGACAGTATGTGTTTGCATACTTTTAAAGCTGCTGAGTGAAGGTCTGGCTTCCAGTCAGCATGAATCTAGATAATGATATCCTCCCCTTTGAGACATTGATGGGTCGTGGAGCATCTTTATGTTCTAGGAGCTATTAAAATATAATAGCTTATTGGACAAACACAAAGATTTTAAGGACAAGAGCTAGGGTGGGTTGAGTGACAAGGTTCATCTCCTATGTGCGATCACTCCTTTAGGCAGAGTGAGGTGATGATTTCATCTACTGTGTACAAACCAATGCAGAGAGTTAAGCAAAATGAAAGAGAAATATGGTCCAAATGAAAGAATAGTATAAAACCTATACTATACAGTGGTTAAAAGCTGAAAACCTTTCCTCTAACTGCAAGAAGTTAAGTATGCCCACTTTTGTCAGTTTTATTCAACAGAGTTTTGGAAGTCCCAGCCAGAGCAGTCAGGCTAGAAAAAGAAAGAAAAAGGCATCCAAATTGGAGAGGAAGAAGTAAAACTGTCACTATTACAGATGGTATAATACTATATATAGAAAACCCTAAAGACTCCACAGAAAAAAATAAAACTGTTACAACTAATGAAAAATTAGTGAAGTTGCAGTATAGAAAATCAAAGCACAAAAATATGCTGTCTTTCTATAAACTAGTAAGAAACTACCAGAGAAATTAAGAAAATAATTTCACTTACAGTTGCATTGAAAAGAATAAAATGGCTAATATTAAATTTAAACAGTTGAAATTCTTGTATATTGAAAATTATAAGGTGTTAATGAAAGAAATTTAAGAAGACACAAATAAATGGAAAGATTCTATGCTTTTGGACTGGAAGAATTAATATTGTTTAAATGCCTATTCTACCTAAAGCAGTCTACAGATTCAGTGCACTCCTTATCAAAATTCCAATGGCATATTTCACAGAAATAGACCAAACAATCCTAAAATTTACATGGAACCACAGGAGATCCCTAATATTGATAAAGAAGAACAAAGCTGGAAGCATCACACTCCCTGATTTCAAACTATATTATAAAGCTATAGTAAGTAGAATAGCATTGTATTGCATAAAAACCACTACACAGATACAGAATAGAGAGTCTAGAGATAAAACTATATATATATATATATATAGAGAGAGAGAGAGAGAGAGAGAGAGTTATATATGTTAATACACATTTGTATATGTATATGTTGATTAGCTTATGCTAAGGAACCAAGGGTATACAGTGGGAAAAGAACAGCCTCTTAAATGATGCTGGGAAAACTAGACAACAACATGAAAAAGAATGTAACTTCTCCATTATCCTACACTATACACAAAAGTAAAAATGGGTTAAAGACTTGAAGTAATACCTGAAACCATAACCTCTAGAAGAAAACATAGACAGTAAGCTTCTTAACATAGGTTTGGTAGTGATTTTTTGAATCTGATACCAAAACAAAAGTAACAGAAACAAAAATGAATAAGAGAGACTACATTAAACTGAAAAACTTCTGCACAGCAAGGGGACCCATCAACAAAATGGAAAGTCAACCTATTGAACAGAAGAAAATGTTTGCAAATCATATATCTAATAAGAGCTAATATCCAAAATATATGAATTTGTAAAACTAATGATTTGACTTAAAAATGGGCAGAAGATCTAAATAGATATTTTCCAAATAAGACGTACAGATGGACAAAGAGTATGTGAAAAGATGATCAACATCATTAGTCATTAAAGAAAGGCAAATCAAAACCACAATGCAATATCACCTCACATCTGTTAAAATGGTGTATTTTAAAAGACAGGAAATGAAAAAAATTAAATAAAAGACAGGAAATGATAAATGTTGGAAAAGATATGAGGTAAAGAAACCATTGTGCATTGGTAGGAATGTAAGTTGGTGCCACTACTATGGAAAACAGTATCAAATTTCCTCAAAAAATTAAAAATAGAATTACCACATGATCCAGCAATTCCTTTTTGAGTATTTATTCCCCTAAAATGAAAAGTGAAAGTCACTCAGTCGTGTCCGACTCTTTGTAACCCCAAGGACTATACAATCCCGTGGAATTCTCCAGGCCAGAATACTGGAGTGGGTAGCCTTTCCCCTCTCCAGGGGATCTTCCCAGGTCTCCCACATTGCAGGTGGATTCTCTACCAACTGAGGTATAAGGGAAGCCCACAATGCCAATTCAGAGATATATGTACCTCCATGTACATTCCAGCATTATGTTTGTTTGCAATACAGTAGTCGATATGGAAACAATGTAAGTCTTCATTCATGGATGAATAGTTAGAGAATTAGAATACACACACACACACACACACATATAATGAAATGGAGTAATGTGGGATTAAAAAAATATTAGGTTGGTGCACAAGTGTGGTTTTGCATTGTTGAACTTTGCCATTTGATACATTCTTGGAATACTTTCATGGAATGCATTCTTAAATGCGGTTACATTATGCATCCTTGTAATGCACACTTATTGCTTTATACTTTTTCTTAATGAATTTTTACTTACTGTTTATATTATATGTGTTTTAGGCTATGGAAATGATATTAGACAAAAAGCAAATTTGAGTGATTTTCTTATTCGAGTTCAAAATGAGTCATAGAGTAGCAGAGAGAAACTCGCAACAACGCATTTGGCCCAGGAACTGCTAATGAATGTATGGTGCAGTGGTGGTTCAAGAAGTTTTGCAAAGGAGATGAGAGCCTTGAAGATGAGCATAGTGTCCAGCCATTGGAAGTTGACAATGACCATTGAGAGAAGCTGGTCCTCTTCCAACTACAGGGGAAGTTGCCCAAGAACTAAGCATCAACCATTCTATGGTTATTTGGTTCAGTTCAGTTCAGTTGCTCAGTAGTGTCTGACTCTGCGACCCCATGGACTGCAGCACACCAGGCCTCACTGTCCATCACCAACTCACGAAGTATTTGAAGCAAATTGGAAAGGTGAAAAAGCTCGATAAGTGGGTACCTCATGAGCTAACCAAAAAAAATGTCGTTTTGAAGTGTCATCTTTTCTTATTCTGTGCAACAACAACAAATGATTTCTCAATCAGATTGTGACACAAGAGGAAAAGATTTTACGTGAAAACCAGCTCAGTGGCTGAACCGAGATGCAGCTCCAAAGCACTTCCCAAAGCCAAACTTGCACCCAAAAAAAAAGGGTCTTGATCACTGTTTGGTGGTCTGCTGCCTGTCTGATCCACTACAACTTTCTGAATTCCAGTGAAACCATTACATCTGACAAGTATGCTCAGCAAATCAATTAGATGCACCAAAATGCCTGCAGCCAACATTGGTGAACAGAAAGGGCCCAGTTCTTCTCCACGACAATGCCTGATCACACGTCACACAACCAGCACTTCAAAAGCTCAACGATTGGGCTACAACATTTTGCCTTATGTGCCATGTTCACCTGACTTCTTGCCAACTGACTACCACTTCTTCAAACATCTTGACTTTTTGCAGGGAAAATGCTTCCACAACCAGCAGGAAGCAAAAAATGCTTTCCAAAAGTTTGTTAAATCCTAAAGCATGGATTTTTTGTGCTACAAGAATAAACAAACATTTCTCATTGACAAAAATGTGTTGATTTGTAATGGTTCTTATTTTGATTAATAGAGATGTGTTTGAGCCTAGTTATAATGATTTAAAATTCAGGGTCCAAAATCATAGTTACTTTTGCACCAACCTAATAGCAACACTCAATAAAAAAAAATAAAACCAAGCTCATAGATACTGAGAACAGATTAGTAGTTGCCAAAGGTAGACTGTGAGGGGTGGGCCACATGGGTGAAAAGATTTAAAATGTAGAGACTTTCAGTTATAAAGTAAGTCATGGGGATGTAATGTACACCATGATGACTGTAAGTAATAATATTATATTGCATGTTTGAAAGTTGATAAGTGCAAATCTTAAAGGTTCTCATTATGGCGATGAGCTTCCCTGGTGACTCAGATGGTAAAAAATTTTCTTGCAATGCCGGAGACCCAGGTTCAATCCCTGGGTCAGGAAGATCCCCTGGAGGAGGGCATGGCAACTCACGCCAGTATTCTTGCCTGGAGAATCCCGTGAACAGAGGAACCTATTGAGCTACAATCCATGGGGTCACAAAGAATCAGACATAACTGAACGACTAACACTTTCATTTTTTTTTTCTTTTTCATATATGGTGATGTATATTAACTAGACTTACTGTAGTGATCATTTCACAATATATAAAAATTTTAAATCCTCAAGTTTTCTACTGAAACTAATACAATGTTTGTCTATTATACCTCAGTTAAAAATGCCTCCAAAATGGAATAAATATATAATAAATATTGATTCCCTACCGCATCTGTACCTGCAAGAGTTTAAGTCAGAAAATGCCTATGAATTAGTCATTGCTATCATCTACTTGTACCACATCCTGATTATTGACATTTGTGTCTAAAGATGTGAAACCCATGTACGTAAATGATTGAAACTAACAGACTTAATGTTTTCTTCTGGGATGGTTGGACAAATAGTCTATCTTTTGAAACCTTTGGCTGTAGGAATCTAGTAGCCTTCCAAAGTGTAAAATTCAGTCATTCAAACAGCAGTTCATCCCTGATTGTTGCAGACTGTTGCAATCCATCTACTACTGTCATTTCCTGGCTCTCTGTACCAGGTTTATATTTCTTCAATTGTGCTTCAGATCAGATCAGTCGCTCAGTCGTGTCCAAATCTTTGCGACCCCATGAATCGCAGCACACCAGGCCTCCCTGTCCATCCATCACCAACTTCTGGAGTTCACCCAGACTCACGTCCATCGAGTCAGTGATACCATCCAGCCATCTCATCCTCTGTCGTCCCCTTCTCCTCTTGCCCCCAATCCCTCCCAGCATCAGAGTCTTTTCCAATGAGTCAACTCTTTGCATGAGGTGGCCAAATGTGCTTCAGTGCATCACTAAGGCAATCAAACTCTAATGTCTATATTCTTTGGACACTCTTAAGGTGTGTCCCCAATTTGTTTATTGAATCTCCAGCCTCCTTAAAGTCTCTTAATATCTTTGCTTACAACCAACACTGTGGCTAAGTAATGTGAATGATATTTTAAATTTCTTTTCTTCACTAGTATCAACTCTTTTTCTCTCTGCAGATCATTCAAATGGTTCATATTAGTTTTCCTTTACCATTTCATTGTAGGAGAGTATCATATTGCCCTGAAAAGAATTAAAGCATTTACATCTTGAGGCAGAAATCTTTTAAAACACAACTCTGGAAATCAAGTAAGTGTTTCTTTTCTTTGCAGATTGAGAAACTTTGCACTCAAGGAAGTTTTACATGATTGGTTTCTTTCCTATTTATTTTAGCCTTGGGGTTTGAGAAAGTAAATTATACCCACGAATATGCTATTCTTTGAGAAATTTCAAACACTTTTAATAAAATCTAGAGCTAGAAAACTTTTGCTACACAAAGAAATAATTATAATCATAGCAAGTGGTCCAAGTACAGATTTAAATGTACAGGTGCACTGACAAGATCATAAATTAACTTATGAAATTCACTGCTTATATGTCAGTGGGATCTTTATTAATGAAATTTAACAATAAAGATCATCACTCATTATAATTGGTTAAAGTTAATGCAGTTTATAATTAACCATTATCCAGTCAAATCAGAAACTATTTTTGGAAGCTGGTCTATGAGAAGGAAGGGAGAAAGTATGGAAATTCTCTTTTTCCTTGTTACAACTGAATGTGTTTAAATACAAAATAAATATTTGTCCTGAGTTTAGTACAAAAAGTATTTTTTCAGTTCCCTGAAAAATCCCTTTCCCCTCATTACATATGTACATAAATCACATAGATTATCTCCGGGAAGTGGAATCCTTTCATTCTAATAAGTTTCCCAGTTCTTCTCTCTCCAGACAGTATTCTAAACACTGCTGATCTCCACACATTCAGACATATCAGGATACTTAACAAACCTAAGGGCCTTTCATTTTCAAGATATACTTTGATTAGAAGGTTATATATATATATACATATATAGATAGATAGATATTGTCCCCTGTAATTCAGGTGCTTTCTTTAACTTTGAAAGCTGAGTGTAAGATTCAGTTCAGCTCAGTCACTCAGTCATGTCTGACTCTTTGCAGCCTCAGAGACTGCAGCATGCCAGGCATCCCTGTCCATCACCAACTTCCAGAGCTTGCTCAAACTCATGTCCATCAAGTAGGTGATGCCATCCAACTATCTCATCCTCTGTTGTCTCCTCTTCCCACCATCAGTCTTTCCCAGCATCAGGGTCTTTTCAAATGAGTCAGTTCTTCATATCAGGTAGCCAAAGTATTGAAGTTTCAGCTTCAGCATCAGTCCTTCCAATGAAAATTCAGGACTGTTTTCTTTTAGAATGGACTGATTGGATATTCTTGCAATCCAAGGGACTCTCAAGAACCTTATCCAACACAACAGTTCAAAAGCATCAATTCTTTGGCGCTCAGCTTTCATTATACTCAAAATCTCACATCCATACATGCCTACTGGAAAAACCATAGCTTTGTTGGCAAAGTAATGTCTCTGCTTTTTAATATGCTGTCTAGGTTGGTCATAGCTTTTCTTTCAAGGAGCAAGCGTCTTTTAATTTCATGGCTGCAATCACCATCTGCAGTGATTTTGGAGCCCAGAAAAATAAAGTCTCTCACTGTTTTCATTGTTTCCCCATCTATTTGTCATAAAGTGATGGGACTGGATACCATGATCTTAGTTTTATGAATGTTGAGTTTTAAGCCAACTTTTTCACTCTCCTCTTTCACTTTCATCAAGAGCCTCTTTAGTTGTTCTTTGCTTTCTGCCATAAGGGTGGTGTCATCTGCATATCTGAGGTTATTGATATTTCTCCCAGCAATCTTGATTCAGCTTATGCTTCATCGAGCCTGGCGTTTCACATGATGTATTCTGAACATAAGTTAATTAAGCAGGGTGATAATATACAGCCTTGACGTACTCTTTTTCCTATTTGGAACCTGTTGTTGGAGTCTGTTGTTCCCTGTCCAATTTTAACTGTTGCTTCTTGACCTGCATACAAAATTTTCAGGAAGCAGGTCAGGTGGTCTGGTATTCCCATCTCTTGAAGTGTTTTCCATAGTTTGTGGCGATCCACACAGTCAAAGGCTTTGGCATAGTCAATAAAGCAGAATAGATGTTTTTCTGGAACTCTCTCGCTTTTTCTATGATCCAATAGATGTTGGCAACTTGATCTCTGGTTCCTCTGCCTTTTCTAAATCCAGCTTGAACATCTGGATGTTCTCGGTTCACGTACTGTTGAAGCCTGACTTGGAGAATTTTGAGCATTACTTTGCTAGCATGTGATTACTTTGCCAACAAAGGTCCATCTAGTCAAGGCTATGATTTTCCTGTGGTCATGTATGGATGTGAGAGTTGGACTGTGAAGAAGGCTGAATGCCGAAGAATTGACACTTTTGAACTGTGGTGTTGGAGAAGACTCTTGAGAGTCCCTTGGACTGCAAGGAGATCCAACCAGTCCGTTCTGAAGGAGATCAGCCCTGGGTGTTCTTTGGAAGGAATGATGCTAAAGCTGAAACTCCAGTACTTTGGCCACCTCATGCGAAGAGTTGACTCATTGGAAAAGACTTGATGCTGGGAGGGATTGGGGGCAGGAGGAGAAGGGGACGACAGAGGATGAGATGGCTGGATGGCATCACTGACTCGATGGACGTGAGTCTCAGTGAACTCCGGGAGTTGGTGATGGACAGGGAGGCCTGGCATGCTGCGATTCATGGGATCACAAAGAGTCAGACACGACTGAGCAACTGAAATGAACTGAACTGAACTGAGATGAATGCAATTGTGCGGTAGTTTGAACATTCTTTGCCATTGCTATTTTTGGGGATTGGAATGAAAACTGACCTTTTCCAGTCCTGTACCCCTGCTGAGTTTTTCAAATTTGCTGGAATATTGAGTGAAGCACTTTCACAGCATCATCTTTCAGAATTCGAAATAGCTCAACTGGAATTCCATCACCTCCACTAGCATTATTCATAGTGTTGCTTCCTAAGGCACACTTGACTTTGCATTCCAGGATGTCTGGCTCTGGGTGAGTGATCACACTATTCTGGCTGTCTGGGTCATGAAGATATTTTTTTGTATAGTTCTTCTGTGTATTCTTGCCACCTCTTCTTAATATCTTCTGCTTCTGTTAGGTCCATAACATTTCTGTCCTTTATCAAGCCCATCTTTGCATGTAATGTTCCCTTGGTAGTTCTAATTTTCTTGAAGTGCTCTGTAGTCTTTCCCATTCTATTGTTTTCCTCTATTTCTTTGCATTGATCACCGACGAAGGCTTTCTTATCTCTCCTTCCTATTCTTGGTAGTCTTCATTCAAATGGGTATATCTTTCCTTTTCTCCTTTGCCTTTCACTTCTCTTCTTTTCCCAGTTATTTGTAAGGCCTCCTCAAACAACCATTTTGCCTTTTTCATTTGTTTTTCTTTGGGATGGTCTTGATCACTGCCTGTTGTACAATTCTTCAGGCACTCTTATCTATCAGCTCTAATCCCTTGAATCTATTTGTCATTTCCACTGTATAATCATAAGGGGTTTGATTTTGGTCATACCTGAATGGTCTAATGGTTTTCCCTACTTTCTTCAATTTAAGTCTGAATTTGGCAATAGGGAGTTCATGATCTGAGTCACAGTCAGCTCCTTGTTTTATTTTTGCTGACTGTATAGAGCTACTCCTTCTTTGAGTGCAAATAATATAATCAATCTGATTTCAGTTCTGACCATCTGGTGATGTCCATGTGTAGAGTCTTCTCTTGTGTTGTTGGAAGAGGGTGTTATGATCAGTGCATTCTCTTGGCAAAAATCTGTTAGCCTTTGACGTGCTTCGTTTTGTACTCCAAGGCCAAATTTGCCTGTTACTCCAGGTATCTCTTGACCCCCTACTTTTGCATTCCAGTACCCTATAATGAAAAGGATGTCTTTTGGGGGGTGTTAGTTCTAGAAGGTCTTATAGGTCTTCATAGAACTGTTCAGCTTCAGCTTCTTCAGCATTACTGGTCGGGTATAGACTTGGATTACTCTTATATTGAATGGTTTGCCTTGGAAACAGAGATCACTGTGTTGTTTTTGCATCCAAGTACTGCATTTCAGACTCTTTTGTTGACTATGATGGCTACTCCTTTTCTTCTAAGGGACTCTTGCCCACAGTAGTAGATACAATGGTCATCTGAGTTAAATTCACCCATTCCAGTCCATTTTAGTTCACTGATTCTTAAAATGTCAATATTTACTCTTGCTATCTCCTGACTGCTTCCAATTTGTCTTGATTCCTGGACCTAACATTCCAGGTTCCTATGCAATATTGCTTTTTACAGCATTGGACTTTACTTCCATCACCAGTCACATCCACAACTGGGTGTTGGTTTTGTTTTGGCTCCATCTCTTCATTTTTTCTTCAGTTATATCTCCACTGATCTTTAGTAGCATGTTGGGCACCTACTGACCTGGGGAGTTCATCTTTTAGTGTCCTATCCTTTTGTGACTCTTGGAGGGCACAAACAAAACCTTGTGCGCACCAGGACCCAGGAGAAAGGAGCAGTGACTTCACAAGAGACAGACCCAGACTTGCCCATGAGTGCCCAGGAGTTTCCAGCAGAGGCGTGGGTCAGCGGTAGCCTGCCACTTAGTGCACCCAGGGGACACTCAGTGCAGCAGTGCATACATGGGACCTTTTAAAGGAGGTTGCCATTATCTTCATTACCTCCACCATGGTTTGGCCTCAGGTCAAACAACAGGGAGGAAACAGAGCCCCACCCATCAATAGAAAATTGTATTAAAGATTTACTGAGCATGGCCCTGTCCATCAGAACAAGACCCAGTTTCCCAGTCAGTCAGTCTCTCCCATCGGGAAGCTTCCATAAACTTCTTATCCTTATCCATCAGAGGGCCAACAGAATTAAAACCACAATCACAGAAAACTAACTGAACTGATCCCATGGACCACAACCTTGTCTAACTCAATGAAACTATCAGCCATGAGGTAAAGGGCCACCCAAGGCAGATGGGACATGGTGGAGAGTTCTGACAAAATGTGCTCCACTGGAGAAAGGAATGAAAACCACTTCCGTATTCTTTCCTTGAGAACCCCATGAACAGTATGAGCATTAGGTAAACTAGTACAACCAAAAAGTCTCCCTGTGCTTAGTGACTGACTGAGTACATGTCATTACTATAAAACTTTTCTAAGTAATAGCCTGCTACATATTTTTGGATATTGATTTACTGTGATTATCGGAGGAGGCTGAAAGCTTATAAGATGCTATAAATAGTATATAAGGAGAGTTTTTTACTATAAAAACTAATATCTCTTACTCTTATCAACTGAACTTGAAGCATTTTATTTTCTACTCTCTAGAATGCCCTGTAAGGCTCTGTAATCTTGTCTGTGTCTTTTCTGTAGTATTCTAGTGACTCCAAAGAAGCTATGACTTCTGAAATGGGTTTAGGAATATAGTATAATTTTCCTAAATTTGCCTACTCTCTAATGAACATATATGTTGAGTTTTCTGAATCATCATAATTTAGCATTAAGATCTTTAAATGTGATTTTCTTTGTAATTTCACATTCTTTTGAACAAGGATCAGTTAAGTTCAGTCTCTCTATTGTGTCCGACTCTTTGCGACCCCATGGACTGCAGCACGACAGGCTTCCCTGTTCATTACCAACTCCTGGAACTTCCTCAAACTCATGTTCATTGAGTCAGTAATGCCATCCAACCATCTCATCCTCTCTTGTCCTGTTCGCCTCCTGCCTTCAAGGATACAGGAAGGAGGTGAACAAGGATAGTACACCAGCTGGTGAACAAGTATAGTACACCAGCAATTCTCTCTTCTCTCTTTTATCAACGGTTTTCCCTCTCTACTGGATCATTCTCATCGGTACACAAAACTACTGTTACTTTTCTAATTAGGATAAAAAGAATTTTTCTTAATTCCACTTTCTTCAGGTATTCTCTGCTCCCTTTACACTGAAAATCTTAAACTAAGCTATCTGCCCTTGCATTGTCTAATATCTTTTCTCTCATTCATTCTCCAACATGGTTTAGTCTTGCCCTCTATACTTTTACTCTACTGAGCTTGTTCCTCTAAGGATTTCCAGGTCTCTCCATTTTAATAAATCTAGTAATATCTTCATACAATGACAGATATTAACTAGACTTATCATGTTGATCACTTTGTAATGCATAGGAATATTAGATCTCTATATGGTACACCATTAACTAACATAGTGTTGGATATGTGCTTGGTCACTCAGTTGTGTTTGACTCTTGTCAACCCTATGGACTATCAACTGCCAGGTTCTTCTGTTCATGGACTTTTCCAGGAAGGAATACTGGAATAGGTTGCCATTTCCTACTCCAGGGTATCTTCCTAACCCAGGGATCAAACCCGTGTCTCTTTTGTCCCTGAATCGGCAGGTGGATTCTTTACCACTGTGCTACCTGAGAAAGCCATCATTACTGATAGAAGAACATATCGAGTTGGCCAAAAAGTTCATTCGGTGTTCTCATCGTACAGAAAAATCTGAATGAACTTTTTGGCCAACCCAATACTTCAAATGAATAAATAAACAAGCTGATAGGAAAAGAGAGGAGGTTTGTGGTTACTAAGGGCAAGAGGGCCCCAACTGTATGTCTGTATTACCAAGGGAGGTTCTATCTGCTTTCTTGCACAACTACCATGCCATGGAGTTTTAAAGAAAGGTCTTAATAGACTCTTTCTGCACTGCGGGAGACCTGGTTTCCATCCATGAGCTGGGAAGATCCCCTGGAGAAGGTGAGTTGGGAAGATCCCCTGGAGAAGGGCATGAAAACCGATGCCAGTATTCTTGCCTAGAGAATCCCATGCACAGAGGAGCCTGGTAAATGTAGAATTCCCTTGAGAAGTTGCTGTGAAGTTGTGTGGGCTGCTACTTTCTCTGGTAGCATAGTCCGTGGCATGCCAATGCCTCTGAAGGGAGACAGACTGGACTTGTGGCACTTTTCAGGTTTTTAAAAGTATTTGGTGACAACCCAAGGGCCAAGAAGCTCCAGAGCAAAACATACCACGCAAATTCTCCAGCAACACAGGAACATAGCCCTGAGCTTCAGTATACAGGCTGCCCAAAGTCACTCTAAACCCATTGACATCTCATAACTCATTACTGGACACTTCATTGCACTCCAGAGAGAAGAAATCCAGCTCCACCCACAAGAACACCAACACAAGCTTCCCTAACCAGGAAACCTTGATACGCCACCCTTACAACCCCACCCACAGCAAGGAAATTCCACAAAAAGAGAACTCCGCAAACTGCCAGAATACAGAAAGGCCACCCCAAACACAGCAATATAAACAAGATGAAGAGACAGAGGAATACCCAGCAGGTAAAGGAACAGGATAAATGCCCACCAAACCAAACAAAAGGGGAAGAGATAGGGAATCTACCTGATAAAGAATTCCAAATAATAATAGTGAAAATGATCCAAAATTTTGAAAACAAAATGGAATCACAGATAAATAGCCTGGAGACAAGGATTGATAAGATGCAAGAAAGGTTTAACAAGGACCTAGAAGAAATAAAAAAGAGTCAATATAAAATGAATATGCAATAAATGAGATCAAAAACACTCTGGAGGGAACCAACAGTAGAACAACAGAGGCAGAAGATAGGATTAGTGAGGTAGAAGATAGAATGGTAGAAATAAATGAATCAGACAGGAAAAAAGAAAAATGAATTAAAAGAAATGAGGACAATCTCAGAGACCTCCAGGACAATGCTAAACACCCCAACCTTTGAATCATAGGAGTCCCAGAAGAAGAAGACAAAAAGTAAGACCATGAGAAAATACTTGAGGAGATAATAGTTGAAAACTTCCCTAAAATGGGGAAGGAAATAATCACCCAAGTCCAAGAAACCCAGATAGTCCCAAACAGGATAAACCCAAGGTGAAACATCCCAAGACACATAGTAATCAAATTAACAAAGATCAAACACAACAAATGAGAAAAGCAGCAAGGGAAAAACAACAAATACACACAAGGGGATTCCCATAAGGATTACAGCTGATCTTTCAGTAGAAACTCTTCAGGCCAGGAAGAAATGGCAGGAGATACTTAAAGTGATGAAAGAGAAAAATCTACAGCCCAGATTACTGTACCCAGCAAGGATCTCATTCAAATATGTAGGAGAAATCAAAAGCTTTACAGACAAGCAAAAGTGGAGAAAATTCAGCACCACCAAACCAGCTCTCCAACAAATGCTAAACGATCTTCTCTAGAAAGGAAACACAAAAACTCGAACCCAAAACAGTAAAGTAAATGGCAATGGGATAATACTTATCAATAATTAGCTTAAACGTAAATGGGTTGAATGTCCCAACCAAAAGACAAAGACTGGCTGAATGGATACAAAACCAAGACCCCTGTATATGTTGTCTACAAGAGACCCACCTCAAAACATACGGACTGAAAGTAAAGGGCTGGAAAAAGATATTCTACGCAAATAGAGACCAAAAGAAAGCAGGAGTAGCAATACTCATATCAGATAAAACAGACTTTAAAACAAAGGATGTGAAAAGAGACAAAGAAGGACACTACATAATGATCAAAGGATCAATCCAAGAAGATATAACAATTATAAATATATATGCACCCAACATAGGAGCACCGCAATATATAAGGCAAATGCTAACAAGTATGAAAGGGGAAATTAACAATAACACAATAATAGTGGGAAACTTTAATACCCCACTCACACCTATGGATAGATCAACTAAACGAAAATTAAGAAGGAAACACAAACTTTAAATGATACAATAGGCCAGTTAGACCTAATAGATATCTATAGGACATTTCACCCCAAAACAATGAATTGCACCTTTTTTCTCAAGCACACATGAATCTTCTCCAGGATAGATCACATCCTGGGCCATAAATCTAGCCTTGGTAAATTCAAAAAAATTGAAATTCCAAGCATCTTTTCTGACCACAATGCATTAAGATTAGATCTCAATTACAGGAGAAAAACTATTAAAAACTCCAGTGTATGAAGGCTGAACAACACGTTGCTGAATAACCAACAAATCACAGAGGAAATCAAAAAAGAAATCAAAATATGCATAGAAATGAATGAAAATGAAAACACAACAACCCAAAACCTGTGAGGCACTGTAAAAGCAGTGCTAAGGGGAAGGTTCATAGCAATACACACATACCTCAAGAAACAAGAAAAAAGTCAAATAAATAACCTAACTCTACACCTAAAGCAACTAGAAAAGGAAGAAATGAAGGACCCCAGCGTTAGTAGAAGGAAACAAAACTTAAAAATTAGGGCAGAAATAAATGCAAAAGAAACAAAAGAAACCATAGCAAAAATCGACAAAGCCAAAAGCTGGTTCTTTGAGTGGATAAATAAAATTGACAAACCATTAGCCAGACTCATCAAGAAACAAAGGGAGAAAAATCAAATCAAAAAAATTAGAAATGAAAATGGATAGATCACAACAGACAACACAGAAATACAAAGGATCATAAGAGACTACTATCAGCAACTATATGCCAATAAAATGGACAACGTGGAAGAAATGGACAAATTCTTAGAAAAGTACAACTTTCCAAAAGTGAACCAGGAAGAAATAGAAAATCTTAACAGACCCATCACAAGCACGGAAGTAGAAACTGTAATCAGAAATCTTCCAGCAAACAAAAGCCCAGGACCAGACGGCTCCATTGCTGAATTCTACCAAAAATTTAGAGGAGAGCTAACACCTATCCTACTCAAACTCTTCCAGAAAATTGCAGAGGAAGGTAAACTTCCAAACTCATTCTATGAGGCCACAATCACCCTAATACCAAAACTTGACCAAGATGCCACAAAAAAAGAAAACCAAAGGCAATATCACTGATGAATATAGATGCAAAAATTCTTAACAAAATTCTAGCAATCAGAATCCAACAACACATTAAAAAGATCATACATCATGACCAAGTGGGCTTTATCCCAGGAATGCAAGGATTCTTCAATATCCACAAATCAATCAATGTAATACACCACATTAACAAATGAAAAATAAAAGCCATATGATTATCTCAATAGATGCAGAGAAAGCCTTGACAAAATTCACATCCATTTATGATAAAAACTCTCCAGAAAGCAGGAATAGAGGGAACATACCTCAACATCATAAAAGCTATATATGACAAACCCACAGCAAACATTATCCTCAATGGTGAAAAACTGAAAGCATTTCCTCTAAAGTCAGGAACAAGACAAGGGTGCCCACTCTCACCACTACTATTCAACATAGATTTGGAAGTTTTGGCCACAGCAATCAGAGCAGAAAAAGAAATAAAAATAATCCAAATTGGAAAACAAGAAGTAAAACTCTCACTGTTTGCAGATGACATGATCCTCTACATAGAAAACCCTAAAGATTCCACCAGAAAATTACTAGAACTAATCAATAAATATAGTAAATTTGCAGGATACAAAATCAACACAGAGAAATATCTTGCACTCCTATACACTAATAATGAGAAAGTAGAAAGAGAAATTAAGTAACATTTCCATTCACCATTGCAATGAAAAGAATAAAATACTTGGGAATGTATCTACCTAAAGAATTGCAGCATGCCAGGCCTCCCTGTCCATCACCAACTCCCGGAGTTCACCCAAACTCCCGTCCCTCGAGTCGGTGATGCCATCCAGCCAACTCATCTTCTGTCATCCCCTTCTCCTCCTGCCCCCAATCCCTCCCAGCATCAGAGTCTTTTCCAATGAGTCAACACTTCCCATGAGGTGGCCAAACTATTGGAGTTTCAGCTTTAGCATCAGTCCTTCCAAAGAATACCCAGGACTGATATCCTTTAGAATGGACTGGTTGTAACTCCTTGCAGTCCAAGGGACTCTCAAGAGTCTTCTCCAACACCACAGTTCAAAAGCATCAATTCTTCAGCGCTCAGCTTTATTCACAGTCCAACTCTCACATCAATACATAACCACTGGAAAAACCATAGCCTTGACTAGACAGACCTTTGTTGGCAAAGTAATGTCTCTGCTTTTGAATATACTATCTAGGTTGGTCATAACTTTCCTTCCAAGGAGTAAGCATTTTTTAATTTCATGGCTGCAGTCACCATCTGCAGTGATTTTGGAGCCCCCAAAAATAAAGTCTGGCACTGTTTCCACTGTTTCCCCATCTATTTCCCATGAAGTGATGGCACCAGATGCCATGATCTTAGTTTTCTGAATGTTGAGTTGTAAGCCAACTTTTTCACTCTCCTCTTTCACTTTCATCAAGAGGCTCTTTAATTCCTCTTCACTTTCTGCCATAAGGGTGGTGTCATCTGCATATCTGAGGTTATTAATATTTCTCCCGGCAATCTTGATTCCAGCTTGGGCTTCTTCCAGCCCAGCATTTCTCACGATGTACTCTGCATATAAGTTAAATAAGCAGGGTAACAATATACAGCCTTGATGTACTCCTTTTCCTATTTGGAACCAGTCTGCTGCTCCATGTCCAGTTCTAACTGTTGCTTCCTGACCTGCATACAGGTTTCTCAAGAGGCGGGTCTGGTATTCCCATCTCTTTCAGAATTTTCCACAGTTTACTGTGATCCACATAGTCAAAGGCTTTGGCATAGTCAATAAAGAAGAAATAGATGTTTTTCTGGAGGCCTGTTGTGTTGCAATTCATGGGGTTGCAAAGAGTCCGAAATGAATGAGCAACTGACTGAACTGAAAGAAACAAAAGACCTATATATAGAAAACTATTAAAACACTGGTGAAAGAAATCAAAGAATACACTAATAGATGGAGAAATATACCGTGTTCATGGATTGGAAGAATCAATATAGTGAAAATGAGTATACTACCCAAAGCAATCTATAGATTCAATGCAATCCCTATCAAGCTACCAACGGTATTTTTCACAGAGCTAGAAAAAATAATTTCACAATTTGTATGGAAATACAAAAAACCTCAAATAGCCAAAGCAATCTTGAGAAAGAAGAATGGAACTGGAGGAATCAACCTGCCCGACTTCAGGCTCTACTACAAAGCCACAGTCATCAAGACAGTTTGGTACTGGCACAAAGACAGAAATATAGATCAATGGAACAAAATAGAAAGCCCAGAGATAAATCCATGCACCTATGGACACCTTATCTTTGACAAAGGAGGCAAGAATATACAATGGATTAAAGACAGTCTCTTTAACAATTGGTGCTGGGAAAACAGGTCAACCACTTGTAAAAGAATGAAACTAGAACACTTTCTAACACCATACACAAAAATAAACTCAAAATGGATTAAAGATCTAAATATAAGACCAGAAGCTATAAAACTCCTAGAGGAGAACATAGGCAAAACCCTCTCTGACATAAATCACAGCAGGATCCTCTATGACCCACCTCCCAGAATACTGGAAATAAAAGCAAAAATAAACAAATGGGACCTAATTAAACTTAAAAGTGTCTGCACAACAAAGGAAACTATAAGCAAGGTGAAAAGACAGCCTTCAGAATGGGAGAAAATAATAGCAAATGAAGCAACTGACAAACAACTAATCCAAAAGTCTACAAGCAATAAATGCTGGAGAGGATGTGGAGAAAAGGAACCCTCTTACCTGTTGGTGGGAATGCAAACTAATACAGCCACTAAGGAGAACAGTGTGGAGATTCTTTTAAAAAACTGGAAATAGAACTGCCTTATGACCCAGCAATCCCGCTTCTGGGCATACACACTGAGGAAACCAGAATTGAAAGAGACACATGTACCCCAGTGTTCATCGCAGCACTGTTTATAATAGCCAGGACATGGAGGCAACCTAGATGTCCATCAGCAGACAAATGGATAAGAAACCTGTGGTACATATACACAATGGAGTATTACTCAACAATTCAAAAGAATACATTTGAATCAGTTCTAATGAGGTGGATGAAACTGGAGCCTATTATACAGAGTGAAATAAGCCAGAAGAAAAACACCAATACAGTATGCTAATGCATATATATATGGAATTTAGAAAGACGGTAATGATAACCCTGTAAGCAAGACAGCAAAAGAGACACAGATGTATAGAACAGTCTTTTGGACTCTGTGGGAGAGGGAGAGGGTGGGGTGATTTTCAAGAATGGCATTGAAACACGTATAATATCATATGTGAAATGAATTGCCAGTCTAGGTTCATTGCATGATACAGGATGCTTGGAGCTGGTGCACTGGGATGACCCAGAGGGATGGTATGTTGGGGGAGGTGGGAGGGGGGTTCAGGATGGGGAACACGTGTACACCTGTGGCAGATTCATGTCAATGTATGGCAAAACCAATACAATATTGTAAAGTAATTAACCTCCAATTAAAATAAATAAACATTTAAAAAAGTATTTGGTGACATAAATCAACAACTGTTTTACTATATTTAGAGATTCTCAAGGTCAGGAATTTGAACACAGTATATCCAGATTGTCTGGTTTCTTCCCAGGGTGTCTGTAGTCTCACCTGGGAATACTGAAATGATTGGTAACTGGAATTCTCTTAAAGGCTTCTCTAACAAATCTGGTATGGATACTGGGATGACCTAGAATCTGGGCTCAACTGAGTCTGTTGACTGGATCACCTACACGTGACCTTTCCAGGTGCATATCTTCCTGGTCAGTCCCTATTCCAGCCTCAAGCAAACACTGATCATCAGTCTGTTATGATAGATTTATCTTTTATAGCATTTAATAAAAAATGGATCTATAATGTATGTATACTTTTGCACCTGGATTTTTTTTTTCTCTGCATAATGTTGTTGAACATGTTACAGTTTATCAAGTTATATGTTCATTTTTGGATATACTGCATTCTGTTTATCCATTCAACTTGATAGAAATTTGAATTATTTACAGTTTTTGGTAATTATAAATAAAGCTGCTAAGAACATTTAAATACAAGTTAAAAAAAAAAGGGGGGCAAGAGGTAAGGGGAAAGGGAATAGAATGATGGTGGTCAGAAAGTACAAACTTCCAATTGTAAGGAAGTACTAGGGAAGTAATGTACACCATGAACAATATAATTAACCCTGTTATAAGTTAAGAATGAATGTTTTAACAGAGTAAATCCTCAGAGTTCTTATCAGAAGGAAAAAATATTTTCCCTTTCATTTCATATCTGTATGAGATGATAGATGTTTCCTAAACTTATTGTGATCATTTTTGATGTATATAAGTCAAATCATTATGCTGTACACCTTAAACTTATGCAGTAATGTATATAAATTATGTCTCAGTTAAACTAGAAAAAAAAATGCAGTATTCTTTCTAGTTCTCATCTTTATGCCAAGTCAGCAGCATTTGTTTCAAGTGATCATGCCTTTGCAGTACATTCTTCATTTGGCTTCAGGGAATCCCATAGTACTAGTTCTTTTCCTGGTTCGTTCACTCTCCTTTGAAGTGTCAATAATTTGTTCCTCATCATCACTCTTACCTCATATTACTGGAAGATCACAAGTCATTGTGTTCAGGTTTCTCTACCACTTTAATTCCTTTGGGATTTCCTTCATTTGTATATCATCTGTGTACTATCACCTCTAGAATCTATATTTCTAATTATCAAGATATAATTCTCAAAAATGTTAAGAATGTAATTGTTCTATAAATTGTGAACATTCATCAGAATTCTATTTAATTCATTAATGATTAAATCAGTAGACTGATGAATTTGGTTTTGTATTGTTTGAGATATTACAAAGAAGAAAGTGTTCATACAGTATTAGAAATAACTTTTCCCAATAATACAGTAAATTGTCTTATTAGATAATAAGCTTCCTAATGCCAGAAATATTGAAGCAAAGTGACTAGAATACTAGAAGACAATTTACCCAAGAATTTTCCCACTAAGTCCTTTTTTTTTTGATAAGAAGTAGGGTTAGAAAATGGCTGCTGGTTGAGTGTTCTGGAGAGCAGGATCTGAGATGGAGTCTAGAGTGCAGTGCATTTCTTAAGAAATGCTTTTGAGACTAATAATTCCTCAAGGAATGCAACAGAAGCAGGATTGAGCAGAAGGGAGAAGTCAAGCTGTGATGTAGGCCCAATGACAGTCTTGTTTGGCTAATCCAAGGAGGAGTTCTGGAGCCAGAATGGCACCTTAGTGCTATCCTGAGTTGGACCTTAGTGGCCACAACTTACAGCACTCATCAACTATCACTGGATATAGCTATCTTGGGAAGGAGCATTTTGGGCAAGATAGCTCTCTGTGGCTGAGGCAATCTTTGAATGGTGTTGACAGCTAAATATATCTATTGACAGCACTCCCGGTAGCTGAAGTAACCGAAGTAATAAGCCCTTCATAGAAGAAAAATGTGGAGGCCACATCACAGTGTCCACAACAGTAACCTATAAAGTTCAACCCAATCCAAGATTCTCTTTTTATATGCAACTATTTTAATAAAACATTGCATGTTCTGATTCAAGTTGAATTGCCATGACTTCCAAACTAAGCATGCCATATTACACATAGTTTAAGTGGACTCAGTCAATGATGAAAAAAAGAAACTATGCTTTAGTAGATATGTCAATCATTGATTTATAGAAGCAAATTTTTATATGTCACAAATCTACATGATAATCCCAAGTGCCAGATTTTACTTTTGACTCACTGAGCAAGCTAAAATATTCATAAATTCACATGGAGCCAGATGGCTTCCCACTGAAGATGCATTTCAATGATTCCTGTATATTATTTATTCAAAGAAATACACAAAATACACCATCATTATAGCAGGGACTCCTAATAGTTTATTTCAGTAAGGAATCAAAGAATAATAGGTGGCCGGTATACTTATCATATTTTAGGGTGAGCTTTGAGTCCATGTGTGTTAAAGAGTAAAAAAGCAAAATAAATACAGTAACTTCCCAAAGGTCTTTGAAATATCAGCAATCTGAAATAATGATGTTTCAGCAATAATGGCTAGCATTAGGTAAAGAAGAAAGTTAAACTTTGCCAAGATTTTTTAAAAATAATTTGCTAGGGGCTCTAAAAATTCAAACATATAACACTTAATAAAATTGTTAACTATTTTTTATTAAATTGATCAATATTTTTGGAGGGTGTATTTTTTATTTTCAATATGAAATTCCATGTTTGAATGTAAACTGAAAACAAAATTTAGTTGGTTTCTTAAAAATATTTTGAAAAAATGAAATGAAAAATTTCTGATTCTTAAATATTTTTTAATTCATGGGTTTCCTTTTCACTGAAGTCTGCTTTTTCCCTTGAGAGCTTCCTATTCTCTAGAGATATGTTTATTGCTGTCATGTCTCATGCTTACTCTTGTTTTCTTCCTTTAAATGTGATAAGCAAGCACAGTTGTTTTATAGACTGTATTTGATAATTCCACTAGCTTCTAATTCTAGTTTTTCAGCTCCTATCACCATGCTTTCTCTTATGTCTGATTAGCATTAACTGTGGCTCATTGTCCTTGGTAAAGTATCTGTAGAAGTTCCCCACGGCCTAAGATGAATGGACCCTCCCCCCAGGGCGTTGCATTTGCTTCTGTCAGGAGACTGGAGAGGTATTACAATCTTAAATTATGTTTAGCTGAGGTTCTCTAGCCCACGCAGCTCTGCATATCCACAGGAGAAGTCCATATTGAGCATATTTAGGAATTTCTCAGGGATATTATTTTACTTTCTTTTTCATTTCCCCTGTTTTGCTCAACGCCAAAGCAGCCTTTTCCACAATCATTTTGGTCTGGAGTATAGTATGACAGATTTTACTTCTAGTTGATTTTTAATCTGAAGGCACATTTGGCAGGTGAGGGAGGAGTTTCTGCTTAATCTATCAATGATCCCGTCTAAGAATTTCTAACATGTGGGAACACTGGGCCACCCTCTGATTAAGACCAAATGTGTAGTTTTGGCTAATTCCTCCAGGCAAAAACATATTCCATTGTCCATTTACATTTCTGGGTTCAAACTTTGCCCAAAAATGGTTTTTGTATACTCTGCTATTATTTTTATTTCCTCAGATATTTGTGTTTATTACTTAAATATTTAATTTATAATTTATAAATCAGTCATCTGTTATCATTGAAGCATACATGTTATCAATGAAGCATACATTATCATTTTTCATTTATTGACTTATTATTTAACATTTTCTCTAGTGATGGTGTGTTTTTAATAGTAGAGGGCATAGTATATAAGTGGAGGGGATGGCACCAGTAGATGTTATATTTTTATAATGAATATCATGGTCATGGAATATAATGATCATTGAAATGCTAAATTTAGGAAAGTATGAAAAGGAAAAAGTGAGACAAGGTAAACATCTAGAATCTCATCCCTTTTTAGGCCATGTTAAGGAAACCACCGGAGAAGGCAATGGCACCCCACTCCAGTACTCTTGCCTGGAAAATCCCATGGTTGGAGGAGTCTGGTAGGCTGTGGTCCATGGGGTCGCTAAGAGTCGGACATGACGGAGCGACTTCACTTTCACTTTTCACTTTCAAGCATTGGAGAAGGAAATGGCAACCTACTCCAGTGTTCTTGCCTGAAGAATCCCAGGGGCAGGGGAGCCTGGTGGGCTGACGTCTATGGGGTCGCACAGACTCGGACACGACTGAAGTGACTTAGCAGTAAGGAAACCATATATTGAGGTAAACAGCCCAGCACTTAACGTAGTGTCTCTTATGAGATGGTATGTTAGAGATGATAAACTACCTTAACTCTTCACAGAGGAAGTCAGAGGATGCATAAGCAAATAAAAATGTGTTCAATGTATGTGCTTTAAAGCAGGAAATGAATCTACATGGTTCCTTCAAAAATAAGATTATAGTTTCAAACAGATAAATAATATAGGCCACTGTTAGGCCCTCTCTGACTTCAGAGTATCAAACATATGTTGAATGTTAACTATGTGTCAGCGCCTTTGCTAGACACTCTGAGGGTTTTCCAGTTTAGCAAATGATAAGACAGATGGAAAAAGGAATCCATTGCAGTAACTAATGAGTGAAAGTAAAAGTGCAGTCAGTCAGTCGTGTCCGACTTTTTGCAACCCCACGGACTGTAGCCTACCAGGCTCCTCCATCCACAGGATTTTCCAGGCAAGAGTACTGGAGTGGGTTGCCATTTCCTTCTCCAGGGGATCTTCCCAACCCAGGGATCGAACCCAGGTATCCTGCATTGTAGGCAGACGTTTTACCGTCTGAGCCACCAGGGAAGTCTGAAATTTATGATTAGAGCTACAATAAGCAACCTACAGGATTTCATCCAGCTTAAGGGACTATGTGATTAAGAAAAGCCTCTCAGGACATATGACATTTATACTGAGACCTTGAGAGACAAGTAAGATTGGCCTATTTATATTTCTTTGATTGTTTTTTGGAGGGTAGGAGGAGAGACAATGAGTGCTTGAATGTATTTTAGCAGTGGGAGCAGTATTTGTGAAGATTGGGAGGAGGGAGTGCCTGGTCATGCTTCTGCTGCTGAGTCGCTTCAGTTGTGTCAGACTCTGTGCAACCCCATAGACAGCAGCCCACTAGGCTCCCCTGTCCCTGGGATTCTCCAGGCAAGAACACTGGAGTGGGTTACCATTTCCTTCTCCAATGCATGAGAGTGAAAAGTGAGAGTGAAGTCACCCAATCGCGTCCAGCTCTTCACGACCCCATGGACTGCAGCCTACCAGGCTCCTCTGTCCATGGGATTTTCCACGTAAGATAGGAGGGTCTAAAAGATGCCCAGCCTGAAGTGTAGTTTGTGAGAGTAAGATTGGTTTGAGGAAATATCTACTCTTTAGGTTAACTTATACTCGTTTATGAAAGTGTCCAGGTACCTTCTTAGAAATTAAAATGCTGACCAAAAATAAAAGGAAGGAAGTGATGTAGTGTTAGCAGAGGTGGTAGAAGTAGTAGTATTAATAGTACTAGCAATAGTGTGTGTGATGGGTGAGGGTAATCATCCCAGTATTTGACTACCAAGTGACAAAATTGACATGAGATTCTGTTGAACAGTGAAAAATGGAGAAGTTTAAAAAATATCCAGTGTATCCCCACATATCACTTCCTAGTGAATTGATAATGGGAAAGCTGTGATTCATGTGATAGTACTGCACGTTGAACTGTGTAGAAATGGCGCAGAAAAGAAAAAACGGGGGGAAATAAAAGTTCACAAGCACATTCACATAGCATAGTATTTCACAGAAGTGTGTTTGCTTTGAACTTGGGAAAAAAAAAAGTTGATTGATTTCAACACTTTTAGTGTTTAATCCTGTATTTTCAGTTCAGTTCAGTCTCTCAGTTGTGTCCGACTCTTTACAACCCCATGAATGGCAGCACACCAGGCCTCCCTGTCCATCACCAACTCCTGGAGCCTACCCAGACTCCTGTCCATTGAGTCGGTGATGCCATCCAACCATCTCATCCTCTGTCATCCCCTTCTTCTCCCGCCTTCAATCTTTCCCAGTATCAGAGTCTTTTCAAATGAATAAGTTCTTCACATCAGGTGACCAAAGTATTGGAGTTTCAGCTTCAGCATCAGTCCTTCCAATGAATATTCAGGACTGATTTCCTTTAGGATTGACTGGTTAGATCTCCTTGCAGTCCAAGGAACTCAAGAGTCTTCTCCAACACCACAGTTCAAAAGCATCAATTCTTCAACACTCAGCTTTCTTTATAGTCCAACTCTCACATCTGTACATGACTACTGGAAAAACCATAGCTTTGACTAGACGGAACTTTGTTGGCAAAGTAATGTCTCAAGTTTTTAATATGCTGTCTAGGTTTGTCATAACTTTTCTTCCAAGGAGCAAGCATATTTTAATTTCATGGCTGTAGCCACCATCTGCAGTGATTTTGGAGCCCCCCAAAATAAAGTCTGTCACTGTTTCCACTGTTTCCCCCATCTATTTGCCATGAAGTGATGGGACCAGATGCCATGATCTTCATTTTCTGAATGCTGAGTTTTAAGCCAACTTTTTCACTCTCCTCTTTCACCTTAATCCTGTATTTTATATTCTCTTTAAACACATATTTCTGGAGAATATTTTTGTTTAGACACAAATAGCTACCTTTTGTTTTTATAAGATGTTATCATCATCTTTGCTGAACTAAAAATTCAATATGCAGGTGGCTTTTTTATTAATATAGAAATGATACCACATATGATGTATTTTATCAATTTGATTTAAAGAGCAAAAAGATTATGTTTCTGTAGTTCGATACATAGTAGAAAGCTACACAGTGGAAAAATAGAATCAACCATAACCAAAATACTTACATAAATGCATATTTTATAGTCCATAATCAGATATTAGTAAAAGCAGTGAAAGCATCTTCTAAGTTTTCTAGTGAGTAATAACAGAATGTAATTTTCTAGTTAAGCACAAAATTTGGCATAGGGCAAAGTATAAAAATTGGATAGTGCTTTAGATTGGTTCCTAATGCTACCCTTAACTCCCTGTGATCTGCATTAGGCCATAAGTTAAGATATCTGAACACCAAAGACCACTAGGCAGTGTAAGTCTGAAATGGTTTGATATAATTTACTGGAAAGCCTTTTGCAAATTTAAATTTAAAACAAAACACCTTCTAAATGGGTAAAAATGTACAGCCCATTCAATTATGATATCTAGGGAAATTTAATGGAATTATTAAAGGAACATTTAGAGAATATGTATAGTTACCCTCTTGAGCCAGTAATATATTTCATAACCCATTTCTGCATTTCCAAGAAAAATTTTCTTTCTTTGTTCTTTCTTTCATGATCATGAGTAGATATTGAATACTACATTTCAAATGTAATCTCAAGAGACTTACAACAAGCAAAATTTTATTATCCTCTTTAAGAAATTATGCCAGTGTTTAAACCCGTCAACTTCCTCAGTATTTCTTGCCATAATGTACCCTGATTTTCAAATATAGTTTGCATAGTCCTCTCATTGATAGACACTGGCTTATGCTTCTGCCCAGGTGCTGCTCTCCTCTGACAATTAAGGTTGTCTTAGCTTTTCTAAGCTCTCTCCTTTTAAAAATAATTATTTTTAATTGGAGGATAATTGCTGTACAAGATTGTGTTGGTTTCTGCTATGTGTCAACGTGAATCAGTCACAGTATATGTATGTCCCCTCCCTCTTTAACCTCCTGTAAGATCTCTTGATTTGACTTTTTTCCTTTTGAAACTCTTATTGTATTTCCTGTTCCTGTTTTTCACCATTGCTACCACTTTATGTACTTTCTCTATTATTTGGTAATTATGACTTTTCCTAACTTAATCTCATCCATTTTTAGTCTCAAGAAAAAATGAAAATTAAGTTTAAATTACTTTGATCCCATCATGCATGCCTGCATGCTTAGTCGCTGTCATGTCCAACTCTTTGCAACCACATAAATTGTAGCCAAACAGGCTCCTCTGTTCATTGGATTCTCCAGGCAAGTATACTGGAGTGGGTGGTCTCTTTCCCACCCAGGAATTGAACCCGAATCTTCAACATTGCAGGCAGATTCTTTACTGCCTAAGCCACCAGGGAAGCCCTACTTTGATCCCATCAGTTTTAATTTGTTTTACTCTGTAGAACAATAGTAGATGTTTTAATGAATATATTCTTAACATTTATCTGAATTGTCTCTTGATATAATGATTTAAATTGTGTCCAAGTTCTCAATTTATCATATGCTCGAGCTTAAATAGTTATTTCTGTTCCAAGATATTAAAAACGCCATAAGAAGCAAGACCTATTTAAGGTTTGCTATGTTCAGAAATCCTTCTGTAAGGTCCGTCTAGTCAAAGCTGTGGTTTTTCCAGTAGTCATGTATGGATGTGAGAGTTGGACTATAAAGAAAGCTGAGCGCCAAAGAATTGATGCTTTTGAACTGTGGGTTGGAGAAGACTCTGGAGAGTCCCTTGGACTGCAAGGAGATCCAACCAGTCCATCCTAAAGGAGATTAATCCTGGGTGTTCATTGGAAGGACTGATGTTGAAGCTGAAACTCCAATACTTTGGCCACCTGATGTGAAGAGCTGACTCATTTCAAAGCCCTTGATGCTGGGAGAGATTGATGGCAGGAGGAAAAGGGGACGACAGAGGATGAGATGGTTGGATGGCATCACCGACTCAATGGACTTGGGTTTGGGTAGACTCCAGGAGTTGGTGATGGACAGGGAGGCCTGGCGTGCTGTGGTTCATGGGGTTGCAAAGAGTCGGACACAGCTGAGCGATTGAACGGAACTGAACTGAACCAGTCTGATGTAACCCTTTCCTCTTCTTAATTTATTTATCATGGAGGTTTTTTTGCACCATTCATTAATGTACATCAAAAACTACTTTGTAGGGTAAGTGATACTTTTGAATATAAAATTAGGTTATATTCAGACATCTATGTGCAGCAGACAGGGACCCTACTGTATACTTATTTTATAGACAGTGTGGTAATCACTTTGGAAGTTTTTTTTGTTTTTTTTTTCCCCCTAATTCAAGGGCCTGATCCCAGTGGATTCTGATTTAGTTGATCAGGTCCTGGTAATTGTGCTGCTGCTGCTGCTAAGTTGCTTCAGTCATATCCAACTCTGTGTGACCTTATAGACAGCAGCCCACCAGGCTCCCCATCCCTGGGATTCTCCTGGCAAGAACACTGAAGTGGGTTGCCGTTTCCTTCTCCAATGCATGAAAGTGAAAAGTGAAAGTGAAGTCGATCAGTAGTGTCCGACTCTTCGTGACCCCATGGACTGCAGCCCACCAGGCTCCTCCATCCATGGGATTTTCCAGGCAAGAGTACTGGAGTGGGTTGCCATTGCCTTCTCCGCCTGGTATTGTAGGGTTTAGAAACTCTCCATGAAGTCTGATTTGTAAACTATTGCTAGAACATCATATATCTTATAAAAATGGTTATTGTTAACAACTCCAAGTAATGCAAAAACTTCTTAAGATATAGGTAAAATTTTAAAGAGAAGATGAGAAAACATAAAGAGATTAGAATTATTTATTTTTGCATGGAATTTCAAAATGCTGCCATATTTGTCTACAGAATTGTCGATGGTTTCATCTCTACTCATTTTACCTCTGAGCAATAATTCCCTTACTGAAGAGATTGAGTCTACTCAATTTAATTGTTTCAATCTAATACAGCTTGGTTCAGCTTAGTTCAATTCAATTCAAACCAAAACAATTACATTTATATCTGTGTCTGTCTGGCTCTATGCTAGGCTGTTGGGAATTCAAAAGTGAGTAAGACATAATTTCTGCTCTTAAGCTGCTCACAGCCTAACAGGAGAGATGAAGGCATTAGTTCTATCATCTGTAATAAGTGCTTTAATAGAAGTAGATGTTGCCTTCATATAGGCTTTACTCAGGGTAGGACTTCACAATGTCAGTTTGTTATATTATTGTTTTTGTGAAAAGTGTATATATATACATATATTGGGGCTTTCCAGGTGGCTCAGTGGCAAAGAATATGCCTGCCAATGCAGGAGAGCAGGTTTTATCCCTGGGTTGGGAAGATCCCCTGTAGAAGGAAACAACCCACTCCAATATTCTTGCCAGGATAATCTGCAGTCCATGGAGTTGCAAAGAAATGGACACAACTGAGTGACATTCACTCACATGAGCCCATGGACAGAGGAACCTGTTAGGCTACAGTTCATGGGGCCCCAAAGAGTCAGACAAGACTGAGTGACTGGGCAGTCACTCACTCTCATATACATATATTACATATGTATGACATTTATGCCAATGTATATATATATAATCTGTATGGATACACATATATAGTTATAGTACATACTTGTCAAATATAAATATATTTGACCACTGAAAATGTACAATAACTAGCCTTAATAACATTAAAGGATGCTTCCCTGATCTTAAGATGATTTTGTGAATTAGTACATGTCCAGATTTAATAGAAAATAAATTGTCTTGCAGTTCCCAATTACAGTCTATTCTGGATAATCTAAATTAAAGAAAAGACATAAAATTATGAAGAAAATGTATATAACTGTTCACAAAGTCTAATTTGAAACATAATTTTTTAATTTATACTTAGATTATTAAATTCTGGGTGGGAAAGATATATTATTTGAATGCCAGTAAAATTAGGTATAAGTATATCAGGACATATATTGACTATAAAATTGGAAGCACTGAACTTGGGTTTATTATCAAAAGTCTGCCTGGTATTAAACATATACTAAAACATCACATGTAATAATAGGTCCCCTAATAATTGGCCTCAGAGACAATAGTCTCTGCAAGAAGAAATCAGATACTGTGTAGACCTATAAACTGTGACTTTCTTTTGATTCACCCAACTAAAGTATTGGTCTGTTAATGGAGCTGTGGGTAAAAATTAACTTTTTTGTATCCCCAACAACTTTACACCAATTTAACCATAACATTGCTTTTAATTTATATTCAAGATTATGTGTTGTAAAATTCAACTGTGAAGGGAGCCAGCTTAGTTCTTCTACTATAGTATAACATGGATAGAATACATTTAACAATTGAGTCAATGTCAGTTCTGATTGGTGGAATTGCTTGCTTGCTGAGTCGCTTCAGTCATGTCCAACTCTGTGCGACCCCATAGACGGCAGCCTACCAGGCTCCCCCGTCCCTTGGATTCTCCAGGCAAGAACACTGGAGTGGGTTGCCATTTCCTTCCCCAATGCATGGAAGTGAAAAGTGAAAGTGAAGTCGCTCAGTCGTGTCTGACTCTTCGCGACCCCATGGACTGCAGCCCACCAGGCTCCTCCGTCCATGGGATTTTCCAGGCAAGAGTACTGGAGTAGGGTGCCATTGCCTTCTCCGGATTGGTGGAATACCAAAGTGGAAGTTTAAACAGAAGGAAGATCAGGAACTTTGTGTACATGCCAATGAATGATGCTATTTCTAACACTGATATGATATCGAATTGAAAGGAAGATGGCATGAAACTGTATGGCATGGTAACCATTATCACTATTCTACCACTAAGAACATACAATATAGGGCATGTAACAAAAATAATGATAACTATGCTTGGACAGACTACTTACTGAGATTGTTTCTGCTTGGAGGGTCTAAGCAAAGAACTGGTCATATATAATCACTCAGCAGGCTCTTTAACAACCACATGTTACATAGATTCATTGTTTGAAGCTTTAAGTAATTTATCTTACCTACATCAAATTAGTTTTCATTTTGAGATACAGACACAAGTGGATAAATGATAAAGAAAAACTTTAATTAAGTAAAACCATTTTTTTCCTTTGTCCACCTTTTTTCCCTTTGTCTTTAAATGAAGAACCTCAGACGTGGAAATGGTATTTGCCCAAAGATAAGAAGTAGTTATTGGTGGTGGTGGTTTAGTCACTAAGTCGTGTCCGACTCTTGTGACCCCATGGACTGTAGCCCGCCAGGCTCCTTTGTCCATGGGATTCTCCAAGCAAGAATACTGGAGTGGGTTGCCATTTCCTTCTCCAGGGGATCTTCCCAACCCAGGTCTCTTGCATTGCAGACAGATGCTTTACCGACTGAGCTATGAAGGAAGCCCAAGTAGTTAATAACTGAACTATAATTGTAAAACAATAATATTTCCTTAGCAGGCCATCTGACTCTCAGGAGGAGAGAAATAGAATGATGAAAGAATGAAAGTGGTCTGAGTCATGAAGTTTAGATTGGTCTGATGGTTTTATTTTTTATTTTTATTTTTTTTTTCGTTCATTTATGTGTTTATTAAAATAAAGGTAAACTTTAGAGGTTCTTGTTCCATGAGAAAATGTAGAGAGTTAAAATAACAGTTATCCCCATATTTTTCATCACTTCTAAATGATACCTTATTGCACTAAACACACTTTGAGGAAGGCAGGTGTATTTGGAGCTATTTGGCATGCAGGTCTGATGGTTTTAATACCTCAAAGAAATATTTTCCAATTGAAAGCTTGGCTTTATTAGATGTACCTTCTCATTATGAGTCATATATATATCCATCATAAGACAGATACTATATTACAATTGCCTATTTCCATGTCTGTCACTGGCCCCATGATCTCTTTGGAGTGCTAGGTACTGTTCATGCTTATTGGGTGAATAAATGAATCAGTCAACCAATGAAGAGCTGAGCTGACAACTAAAAGAAGTCCTATCAATTTGGGAAAGAAAGGTTTAGACACTGACAGAGATATACTGTTTAATTTAGATTCTTTAATTAACTCTACTACATGTTCACTCAGCAACAAAGGAAGGTACAAGAAAGATTAAAATCTTTTCATTTTCAGTTGTAGTATATTAGAAACAAAAATAGTGATATTTTTTCTGTCTTTAATATACTTTCACAGTTAGAGATACTGAGAGCACCAGTTAAAATTAGTGTGATATTGATTTTTTTCACATTTGCTTTCATTTTTATATGATAGTTACTTTAAATATTATGTAGCATATCCTATTCATTTTTGAGGATTAATCTGAATATTACCTCAACAATGTTCAGATTCCTAATGGTGATTTATAGTTCCACCCAAAATACTATAAATTTAGATATTCTATAGGAAAAGAAAGAAAATTTGTTTAACAATAATAATCTTATAAATTATGCTTGTCTAATGTAAAAGTATGTTGTTTGAAAAGAAATTAATCAAAGAATGTTTTTAATTGAATAGGTATATACGTCTTAGTGTTCAGTTTTTATTTTAAATAGCTTTGTTTCAATATGCATAATGTTTATTAAAAGAAGGCAAAAACCTAAATATATATCAATTAGTAATTCTGGCTTATTATTTTTAAAGCTATGATTCTTTAAATTGCTTGTCAACCAGATGCAACACATCAAAAATTTAAACTTTTAAAACTTGGGCACATCTTAACAAGAACTCGTATAAACAATGGAAGAGTCATCTAGGTTTAAGTGTAAGTGAATTCACAGTCCTAAATATGATAAAAATTGTTTTAAGTGCATTGATTTAATTTCATGATGTACATATTCTTTATAATTTCTCTGTTGGAATCATAAAGATAGAAGTGTCAAGGTCAAATTTATATTTTTAATCTTGAAAGCATCCTTTAGAATATTTATGAAGAGACTAGTACAAAATAAAAATAGCAGATGTGCAAGCATAGGTTGGGATAAATAAATCATATAACCAAAAATAAAGGAATTCAGAAAGAATGTAGATAGGCTTATTACAGAAGTATTAGAATATCTATGTATGTGCTGAAGTGTTCTGATGAATCAGTTGAAAAGATGAAGGCATTAACATTAGACTTAGGCAATTCAGTAGAACGTGAATGTTAGTCAAAAAGGAATAGTTGAAGAAATAAGGTATTTACTAAATCTACCCTGACATTTTTGAATGAAAAAACACATACATACAAGCAAGTGTAAAAGAAAAACAAATACTGTTAGTTGTGTATTCCTTAGAGATAGTCTTTCTTTATGAGTTATAAACAGACACGCCTGGAAAAATTCAAGTGGTCTTGCTAAGGAGTTACTGTTTTTGTTCATGTTTATTTATTGTTTTATATTTTCCTGAATTAAAAAAGAATAATAGACCTTTTCTACAGACTTATGGTTACCAGAGGACTAGGGAAAGGGGTTAGGGGTAAATTGTGAGATTGGGCCTGATATATATACACTACTATATATAAAATTGATAACTAACACTAGCCTCCTGTATAGCACAGGGATCTCGACTGAATACTCTGTAATGGCCTACATGGGAAAAAAAAAATCTTTAAAACAAGAGACAAAAACAGAAGTAGAGTTGCATATGTAGAAAGCTAACTTATGATTACCAGGGAGTAAAGGGGAAGGGATAAACTGGGAAATTAGGGTTGACATATGCACACCACTATATATAAAATAGATAACTAATAAGAACCCACTATATAGTACAAGAGACTCTTCTCAATACTCTGCAATGGCTTATATGGGAAAAGAATCTAAAAAAGAATGCGTGAATATTCAGTTGTTTCCAACTCTTTGTGACCCCATGGACTGTAGCCTGCCAGGCTCCTCTGTCCATGGGGTTTTCCAGAGAAGAATACCGGAGTGGGTTGCCATTTTCTCTTCCAGCGTATCTTCCCAACCCAGAAGTCAAACCCACATCTCTTGTATCTCTTACGTTGGCAGGCAGATTCTCTACCACTGAGCCACTTGGGAAGTACCCCCCCAAAAAGGAGTAGATGGTTAGACAGCATCACTGACTCAATGGACATGAGTTTGAGCAAACTCTGGGAGATAGGGTAGGACAGGGAAGACTGGTGTGCTGCAGTCTATGGGATCACAAAGAGTTGGACACGACTTAGCGACTGAACAACAACAATATGTTTATGTATAATTGATTCACTTTACTGTACAGCTGAAACTAATACAACATGGTAAATCAACTATACTCCAATAAAAATTTTTTTTAAATTAATAAAACCCTTTTGTTAAAGCAGTTGTAGATTTACAAGAATTACTGAGCAGAAAGTATAGAGTTTTCATATACTCATTCTTTCCTTTCCCCCAGAACAGTTTCCCCTATTATTAATATATTAAATTAGTTTGGTACATTTGTTAGCATTGCTGAACTGATATTGATACATTATTAACTAAAATTCAGAGTTTTACAGTTCTGTTGTTTCTTCCAAATATATAATGGCATATATTTACCCTTAGAATATCATGCAGAATAATTTCACTGCCCTCAAGTTTCCCTGTGTTCCACCTATTCCTCCCTCCCCTTCTCACTGCTCCCCTGGCAACCACTTATCTTTTTACCGTCACCATAGTTTTGCCTTTCCCAAAATGTAGTTGGAATCATGTGGTGTACTGCCTTATCTGACTGGCTTTTTAATTAGCAATACTCATTTAAAGTTATTCCATGACTTTTCTTGGCTTGGTAGCTCCTTTCTTTAATTGCTGAATAAGTTTCCATTGTATGAATGTACATGCACATTTGTTTATTCACCTGTAAAAGGCATCTTGGTTGTTTCCACTTTTGTGATCCAGTTTTACAGTACAGGAGTATATGCATGTGTGCGTGCTAAGTCGCTTCAGTTGTGTCAGACTCTGCGACCCTATAGACCGTAACCTACCAGGCTCCTCCATCTGTGGCAGGCAAGAATACTAGAGTGAGTTGCCATGACCTCCTCCAGGGTATTGTCCTGACCCAGGGATTGAACCTGCTTCTCTTATTTCTCCTGCATTGGCAGACAGGTTCTTTACCATTTGCATTACTATTTGCATTACTGGGAAGCCCATGGGTCTATAGATGTATAGCCAAATCACATATTGCCTCACTGATTACCATAGGATAGAACCCACTGAAAATCTTAAACAATCTTCTTTTTCTCTTTATCTCAATTTTCTCTCCTCTTTTCCGATACACGGAATTCAGAGACTCAGAAAATTCCTGGTGAGTATGCATCTCACTTTAAGCCATCTTAAAATAGTGCTCCTCAAAGCTTCAAGTAAGCATCTACTTTAGAATCACTAGGGATGCCTATTAAAATTAGATTCTAAGCCCTACTCCTGAATTTCTGGATAAAGAAATTCCACTGCATCAGAATGTCTGGGTAAAGAGCCCTGGTTTCTGTGTTTTCACAAAGCTTCTCAGGTAGTGTTTACTCTCACTAAAGTCTGAGAAGCTGAGAAAAATGACTAGAGTCATTTTTTTAATTGAGTTTTATTTTTTATAATATTTGACATTCTGCACTTCTGAAAATCTCAGAACTGGGAAGAGCAGAGTTCAATTTAGAGCATGTTATCAACTCAAGGTAAAAAGAAGTAATTTTTGCAGAGATATACAGTGCAATGAAGGAAATATTTCCTGCTTCTGTGTGGATTCCCTCCAGGATTCCTTGGGCAGGTAAAACAGGATTGTTATCCTTGATCATTTGCTTATTCCAGCCTTTTCTTCATGTCCCTGAAAGCATTTGTATTGTCCTCAACTCATGACCTTGACTCACAGTCACAAAAGGGCTAATAGATAGTGTTCCTTTGGAAGCAGGAAATTCAATAACATTTAATATTTTAGGTATCGAGATTATTATTCTCACCATTTTTAGCAAAATCTATTGCCTCAGGGTGTAGAAAAATTCAATTGAGTTGTTGATTGGGTTTTAAAACCTACTGCAGTTTAGTCGTTCAGTCTTGTCCGATTCTTTGCAAACCCATGGACTGCAGCATGCCAGGCTTCCCTGTTCATCACCAACTCCTGGAGCTTGCTCAAACTCATATCCATAAAGTTGGTGATGCCATCAAACAATCTTAGCCTCTGTCGTCCCCTTCTCCTCTTGCCTTCTTTGCTAGCATCAGGGTCTTTCCCAATGAGTTAGTTCTTCACATCAGGTACAAAGTTACAGGTCTTTTTTAAGGGGAGTGCCATTTTTTTCTTTGAAAAGTGCAAGCATGCAATGCCTTTGCATAGTGCTTTCAGATTTGGGCAATGTTTTCTCAGGACACTGGAATAGCTAAGTCTTTACTTAATATTTCTCTAATTTCCAGAAGAGCCTTATTGCTTCATGGAGGAAATGATAAACATAAAACTCCATTAATAAAAAAAAAAAAAACCTACTGCAAAAATTTTAGTTTTGAAAGTCAAAGCTTTCATTTGTAAGAGCCAAGCTTTCTGAGATAATAAAAATATTTGCAAAAATTAAAAGAAAAAATCCTAAAGATCAATGCATTACATTTATGTACCGAAGGGGAATTTGAAAAGACAGTGTAAGATGATATAAGAATTAGCTTTTCCTTCATTGGTAGAGGAAATGAACACCCACTTATACACTGAGATATAAGGTTTGAAATAGTGGAGAGAGAAATAAGAAAGAAGATCGGGAAAGAACAGATTTAGACGTCCTCAAGAAGGTCAAAAGCCCTGGCTCCCATCCCTGTCCCTCTCGATTCACGGTATGAAAACCATGGAAATCTGAGAGACGGGAACTTGTACTTTGCATTCCAAGGTGTAGCTCTGGGAGATTGCCAGCCTCTTTAAAAAGACTATCTAGTTTGGTCTTCAGGACTTCAGGACAGGACTGAATGCTTGGTCACCAGAACCAAGCATTTAGGAAGTCAGGTGCCTAGACCAGTGAGCCGGAGAAGAGCATGTCTGGGGAAAGGAAGGATTTTCTGACCTAAAGGGATGGGCATCACACAAGTGCTGAAAGCTGGTATAGCTGAAGTCCTCAAACAAGGAAAATGCAGAGTGCGTGGATGAAGTAATCAGAGGCCACTACAGTGTAGCAGACATCAATGGCCCTGGCAGCATATACTGAGGGAGGAAAAATCAGAATTATATCCAGGGGAGGACAGAGGTTAGATACCAACTTCTCTAACTATATCTGATCAGTATAGAGACTGTCCCTCTGGAACTTAGATTACCTTTGCTGAGAAAAAGTTGTGGGAAATGATTAATTTGTCTAAGCAGTTGCTTTAAAAAGAAGAAGTTATTTGAACTCTCAATTTTAATAAATAGGAAATTGAAAGTATAGCCTCTAAAGGAGGATTTCAAGATTGACGTGTGTGTATTCTAGGTATAATTACATTATCCAAAAGAAATATATAGTTGAAAATCTCTGGGTTTCCCATTTATTCTCCATCATACCCTGAGTTCATTTATATCAATAGAAATATGCATGTACAAAGAGAAAAGCCGCTGTGAAGTGTAATATCTAACTTGGACTTTAGAATCATATAGACTCAGATTCCTCTACCTGCTAGCAAATCTGGATTTTGTCATCTATGAGATGAGAATACCATACACCTTGCAGGATTGTATAAGGTATAAATGACAAAATGCATATAAAACACTTAGACTAGTGTCTGGCATGCTAAGCTTTCCATCTTATTATCTGTAATCTTATTGTTCTTGTCATTGTTATTTTATGAATTGCCGTTTGTAGAAATCACTGTCTTAGATCCTTATCTGTGACTCATGGTCAATATAATCAACGAGTGGTATAAATTAATCATGGTCTATGTTGAGAATTTCTTCCTGGAAAAATAGTTTTGTAGTTCTGCTTTAGGCCAAATTCACATTCATTTCTATTAGTAGCATGCCATAGGATGTTGATTTCCATTATTTATATTCTATCGAGACGAATTCTATCACAAGTCACCATTTTCCAACAATCTTTACTTTGGCTTAGGAGAAAACGATCCTGAAAGATGATCTAGGTAGTTTTAATAGCTCTTTCTGAACCTCAGATGTAACAGAATGACTTTCTAGATTAAAAGAAATGCCCATCAAGGTGCATATGGATAGATAATCAATGGATGGAGGCAAATAATCGTATGGAAACATTTACTCTTTATCTTTGCTATAGTTCTTTTAAATAGACTGATTAATTCCTTTCATGATTTCACCCTTGAAACCACAAACTATTTAGTTCTTTGTAATTGTTGCATGACATTCCATTTGGCAGTCAGCTTATTTTTAGCCAGACTATCAAAGTATTTTTCAACTGGACTGTCACTGCACTTGTACTTGGAATCTTGCAACCTCAGGAACTGCACTGGGGAAAAGAAGAAACTTCTAACAAATGGGAAATTATAAATCCAGACCAACGCAAACTTGTACTGGTAATTATTCCTGTATCTTTAAATGTAATATAATTCAGTAGGTAGTATATATAGTTAACATTTCACTGGAATATCTGCTAATTTTTGCAAGAGGACAAGACAAAATTTATGCAAAAGTGTTAAGATTATCTGAACTCAAATTATTTTTTCTCTGAAAGATCTTTAGAAAAAAACACAAAATTTCTTATAATACTATAGTGTTTTAGTTCCTAGGTATAATGCTATAGAAAAAAATTTGGAATACTGTTGCATATAGGGATTTTAGGATTACATGTTAAGTATCTAGTACTTAAAACCTAAAAACTCTTGTCTAGCAACTAGAGATTGCTATAATTATGATGCAATAAAATCAAATGAAATAAGTCAAATATATTCTTCTATATAAATATATTATCCAGTATCGAATGGGTTTTTAATTACTACAATTCTATATGATTGCCTTTTAAATATAAACATCTGCATTTTAAACCCAATCAGTAATTTAAATTAAGTATTGTTTAATTCAGAGTAAGAACAGAGTTTTAATCACTTGTATGTTATGAGCTGTGTCTACATTTTGCAAAGCACAGCTATGAATCAGTCCCTTTTTGTTTTTCTTTACTAGATGAATGGAAGAAGAAAGTCAGTGAATCTTATGTTATTGTAATAGAAAGATTAGAAGATGATCTGCAGATCAAAGAAAAAGAACTTACAGAACTGAGGCATATATTTGGGTAAAGTTGTCAGAGTTATTATTTCTATGTATGTGTCTTCATTGTTGATCTAGTTTTTAGCTATACCTATGTTTAAAAATGCAACTCATGTAACCTTCAACATTAACCTTAGAATATAAGGTTATATTCTAACCTTTCATATAGCCCCTGACCATTCATATAGTCCCTAAAATACAAATATATTGCCTCCTTAAAATATGCCTTGCCTGTTCGCATCACTTAAGTTTAAAAAGAGAGGAACCTGAAGGTTAGCCTTTGAAAACAAACTGTTGCTGATCTGAATAATCTTTAGAATTAGATCACTCTTATAAGCCATGCCAGCAACAAACACTAAGACTTCTCTTCTCAAATGGTGATGGAATACTGGCCACATTTTTCTTTTTGGACTACTGGAGAACTCCAGATGTATCAAACCCTTTGGTCCCTTGACATTGAAAGGCTGTCTCTTAATGAAACTGAGTATCGCTCTGCCCTTGAACAAGCATATAACAATGTGTAATATTGGCTTCAGGCTTTCACTGGGTTTTGTTCTATGATAACAAGATAAAAATAATCTGGCATAGTGTCACAACCTTGTAAGACACAAAATGTTCAGAAAAGAGGGGCAGAGCCCTTATACACACTAGCAACCTTCTGAAGAAATTGAATGTGGCATTGAGAAACAATATATTTTGGAGAGTCAATTTGAGTTAGCTGCCTGACTGAGGAAAAGTTCCATGAAGGCCAATTAGCCATGTTCACTTATAGCTGTGTTAATCATATAATACTTTTATAACAAAGAGCTCTATCCATTTTACTTGGAAAATAAAGGTAATAAAGCAATGACCAAATGACATATTTTTAAGAAAAAATTTAGATATAGTAAACATACAAACCTCACATAACTGGCAAATAAAACCACCCATGTATAATAGAGTTTATATAAAATTGTCAGTGGTTTAATAAGGCCTTCACAAATACTCAGTTTATAGTTTGGGAAATAGTTAATTCTCCATGTTATTTAGCCCAAAATGATTAACTCCATTTTGACACTTTGATGAGATACCCTGGGATGGCTTTTGCAAGTATTATCACATACTGTCTTATGGGAAAACATTTGAAATTCCTATAGAGATGTGACTGACACTGTGGTATAACAGATTTATGCATACATATTAATTTTGTTGGAAAAAAGCTATGAATATAAAACTTAATCATAAGTCCTCTAGTTCTTATTGACTCAGATAAATATGCTGAATAAGATGTGATTAAATTAGAGATTTTCCTCAACTTTGTCATTTTTTTTTTAATTTGGGAAGTATTATGCAAATATGTCAAGGCTAATTTAAACAGACATATCCTTCTAAGGATTAGGCTTGAAATGTACTTTTTCTCTCAAATCGTATCAACAACAAGTAGCTGTTTCTACACGTCCTGTTCTGGCCTACTTTTCTCCTAAATTTCTACTATATGTGATGAATGTGACCTCCTTTTTGCTGATTAGTATTGTAGAGGGCATAGGTGAAAGACAGGAACAAGTGTAACTTATAGTTCAGAATTTATTGTGCCAGCTATATTCAAGGTGCTATTCCAGATACATCGAATATGAACCATTCATTATTAAATCATCACCATGACCCTGTGTGATAGGAAATATTCATTGTGGTGGATAATAAACTAAGGAGTAGAGACGATGGATCTTGTCAAGATCATTTGGTCAAGTACTGGAACTATGATTTGTAGCGAGGTCTACCCAGCTCCATAGAGAGAGCTTTTCCTACCACATCCTGATTCTTGTTCCAGGAGTTCACAATCTGGTTGAGGGGAAACACATATATAAATATCTCACAGAAGACAGTCTATGACAAGCGCAAAGTGGAAGGAAAAACAGAACAGTTTTCAAATATAAAAAATATGAAGTTTGATGTCTTGATTTATTCATTGGTTTTTATAAAGCATTCCAGATAAAAGGCAGAGTTAAGTAAGTATATATAGGCAAGAATGGATGAGTACCATGGAAAGTCTACTACAACCAAGAAAACTTTATGTCTTGGCCATCTTCTCTAAGTAAAGTAAAAAAGCTGTTTCAGTCAGCATTTACAGGCAATGTATCCTTAGCTATATTGCTTTATCTCCTTGAGCCTCATTTATACTGTAAAATGTAATTACAGCGTCACAGGACTTTAAAAAATGATGTCAAATTATGAATACAGGGCCTAATGCACAGTATGCATTGAATAATTGGAGGTATTGATTATCATGATTAATTGGATAAATAAGGGCAGTTTGAAAGACTGAACACCTTATTGACAAGTAGGAGTAAATTTGACAAGTTTAGTCAAAGTTAAGAAGTGAGAAAATTAGGATAAAGTGTTTTTTACATCAAGAAGACATTTTCAAAAATAAAAATGTAAAATGTTGAAACAATTCAAAATAGTGCCAAAATCTGATATATAACTTTTAAAGCTTGCGATCAAGAGGGATTGGAACATTTTTCAGACTAGAGTATTAGAAAGTTCATCAAAATGGATGTCAAAGATGATAGGGCATTTTGAGGAAAGGAAGATTGGTAGCCTGGTGCTGAAGCTGTTAAAGAAGCTGTAGAAATGTCCCATTATCCAGAAGTAATAATGAGGCTGAGGCCAGGATTACCCACAGCCTAGAATCATGTCTCTCCAAGGGCTAAGGACCTCCCACAGTTTTCTAACAAAAATTTTAGATTCCATCATTCTATCCCATATCAAGTGAATCAGAATCTCTGGGGCTGATTTCCAGAGACCTGAATTTTTAACAAGCTTCCCCAGGTAATACCTTTGCATACGAAAAATGATACTTCAGCTAAAGTTTGGAAACGACACTTCCAGAAAGATATCTAAGTTGCACTGAGAACTCTGCTTGCTGTGATATTGGTAAAGGGATGAGGAACATGAAAACAGAAAGCAAGGCAACTAGTATGGTCTATAGAGAGACAAGGAAGCAAACAAACAAAACATGAGTACTCTGCTCTGCTATCAAGGCAAACAGCATCAGAGGGAAAGAAAGTCAATCCTGCCGAAGGCAAAGTTCTGAGATTTTTTTCTTTTCTCTAGAATAAAATGATAGATGACAAGCAAAGAAAAAAATGGAGTATTGAGAATATATTATAAATTGTCTTACTCATTGACTCACACAACAAAATTTTAAAAGTAATTAAGTTTAATCAGAATTACACGGACAGAGGAGCCTGATGGGCTACAGCCCATGGGATTGCAAAGAGTCAGACACAAATGAGTGACTGACAGCAAATATTTTATGAGATCACATTTAATTGAGCATCTAGGACATTTTAGCTGTTAAATCTTAGACTCTTTCTCATTTTGATTCATGCTTTATGTAATGTAAGGAGTGCTTCAGTGATGGACAACTCTGTTATGCTGCTTGACATCAGGCTTCCTCTGAACAGGCAGATAGCAGGAAAACTATCAAGTACCTAAAATGAATCATTTAATACTAGAGTCATAGATGAAGGATCACTAGTGCAAACATAAGTTTGTCTGGTGTTTTGTTGTTGTTTTTTTTTTTTGCAGTTTTTTGGTTGTTTTCATTTGTTGAAGTTTCTTTATAGCAACTAATCCCATTCATTAAAAGAGACTTTCTGCCTCATAAAGCAAGAATTCAGTTCAGTTACTGACTTATGTCACATCAAATACACAATCTCCAGTATAGCTTTCACTCACAACATAATACAAAGCAATATAAGTGCTAAACTTAAAAAAGACAAAAAGAGCTAAAAGATGATTGATTATGCTAATTTATAGCAGCTTTGCAAAGGGAACTTGATATGGGAAAGAAGAGGAATGGAAATTGAATGTTCCTTCATCTTCCATAATAAAGTTGCATTCACTCTTAATTTTGAACATTTCTTAAGATAATAGATGAGAGACTGGAAAAGATGAGTAAATAGAGAAGCAGAAGAAGGAAAGACAAAAGTGGTACCCTGAAGTACAGTGTGTGGTTATTTCCTCCTCTGCACCATTTCTGTTCTTTGTGTTTATCAATATAATAACACTTACTACTTGGTGTTATCAATTTACAGGTCTGTCTATTAACTGGTATTAATATATATGTTCACTAAAGACAGCTTCTTTGTGTATTCAGCTTTATCTATAGTTGCATTTATTTGTAATACCTATTTGTATATCACTTGAAAACAAATTGACAGTTTAATGCCTACCATTTGTCAGGCATGCACCTAGGTATTTTAAAGACTCTTGAGAGTCCCTTGGACTGCAAGGAGATTCAACCAGTCCATCCTAAAGGAGATCAGCCCTGGGTGTTCTTTGGAAGGAATGATGCTAAAGCTGAAACTCCAGTACTTTGGCCACCTCATGTGAAGAGTTGACTCATTGGAAAAGACTGATGCTGGGAGGGATTGGGGGCAGGAGGAGAAGGGGATGACAGAGGATGAGATGTCTGGATGGCATCATCAACTCGATGGGTGTGAGTTTGAGTGAACTCCAGGAGTTGGTGATGAACAGGGAGGCCTGGCATGCTGCAATTCATGGGGTCGCAAAGAGTCAGACACAACTGAGCAACTGAACTGAACTGAACTCATATAATTGTAATTGTATACATGTAAGGTGCTTTGAACACCGTAACTGTCACATGGACAACACTCAAAAATGTTAGTTAAAAACTAATCATCATTATTTATGTTCACATCTTTCTGGGGTATGTATTGCACTTACCATTTTATACCTGAAGAAAATGAGGCTAATCAAGTGAAACTGGCTTGAACCAGATTACACATAGTTCTCTCTAACTTAGTACCTTGCTCACTTGCACTACCTTTCCTTTTTTTTTCCTCCCTCTCTTCTTCTCTCCCATCCCATACTGGAGGGAAAATAAATATGGATAATATTATCTTTGAAAAGTTTTCACCTTCACAATGCCACTGTACAGTTTTGCTATGTCCTGTGTATTAGTACTGTCGCTACATGTGGTAGTGGAGGAATGTAATTTACAATCCCACTCCCACCCCTTGGTGATACATGGACTTCTTCCACGATCTTTGTAAACCACTTATAAGTTGGCTTTCCACATGCAACTTTTGAAAGACTTCCAATTTAATTGTTTTGTTTCAACGTTTTTAAGTCTTTAGAAATTTTAGAACTATGTTTTTTCTGATTTCATCATCAAGCCTACTTTTTACCTGCTTAATCTGTAATATATCTATAAAGAGATCCCCAAAGAAGTTATAATTTTTCAGTGCTATCACTTTTCAACATAATCAGAAGAACCCTATTTTTTTTCTCATTTTTAACCTTATTTTGACATTGAATAGATATACTTTGGTCAATAGTGTATTAACACTTTGAAATTGTGAAATGTCTCACTTTGAAATTGATTAGGTTTAATGAATAAAAATAGTCAAAAGTTTATCCCATGAGAAAGCAGTTGCAATGTTAAGAGGAATTAAAAAAAAAAAAAAGGAAAGAGAAAAATAATGAAGGCATTTTCTGAGTTGTATCTTCCTGCTTCTTTTCTTCCTGAAAAGTTCCTCTGGCCCCAGCTGCAGTCCACCATACTTATCCAACAAATGAAATATCTCCCCTAAATCTACTTTTTCAGAACTATAAACAATTATGAAATTTAGCTGTTATAAAATGAATAGCTCCAGAAACAATACAGGCTGATCTTGCCTAAAAAGAGTGAAATTCTCTATCAGGGCGCTAAGTAGAGTGTTGAGGGAGGAAATTACATCATAATAAAATTGAGTGAAAGATTATTTGATATGTTTGGTGAGTGCATTGTGTTAATTAACAATGAAACAGAAAACAAACAAACAAAAAGATCGCAAACCAAAAAGCAGAGAATTCACACTGTCCCAAGACTGTTTACCTCTCTATATCCTTTCTTGCTTGTCTACATAAAACTTAGTGGGGTTTACTGGTGGCTCAGATGGTAAAGAATCTGCTCACAATGCAGGAGACCCGGGTTCAATCCCTGAGTCAGGAAAATCCCCTGGAGAAGGGAATGGCAACCCACTCCAATATTCTTGCCTGGAGAATTCCATGAACAGGTGAGCCTGGTGGGCTACAGTCCATGGAGTTGCAAAGAGTTGGACAGGACTGAACAACTAACACTACTACTACTAAGTAAAACTTGTTATGAATAATAGTTTTACAGGAATATTGTGCAAAAACATTCAAGCAGCTTGATCTCAAACTCTCACTCACTCTCTCTCTCTGCCTCTTTCTCTTTAACTTCGTACTTAACTCAGTTTTACTGGCTTTCTCCATTTTATCCTCCTTCCGATCTTCCCTCCCATCCCATGCTACCTTCTTCTTCCCTTTCTACTTTCCTATCCCTCTTCTCAAATGCAAAGCAAAATAATAAAAAAGTTAAAATAATTAATACCAATAGTCTCAACACTCTAGTAAAAATAATTATTACAGCACTAGTACTTACAAAAGTTTTAAAAGATCTAACTCATTTAAACCTCAAAATAACCCTATGAGGTAAGAATTCTTATTATATCTATTTTATTTTCCTTAACTACTTTCATTTCACTTCAGTTGCTCAATCATGTCCAACTCTTTGTGACCCCATGGACTTCAGCATGCCAGGCTTCTCTGTGCATCATAAACTCCCAGAGACTGCTCAAACTAATGTCCATCAAGGTCATGACGCCATACAACCATTTCATCCTCTGTCATCCCTTTATCCTTCTGCACTCAATCTTTCCCAGCATCAGGGTATTTTCCAATGAGTCAGTTCTTAGTTCTTCTCATCAGGTGGCCAAGTATTGGAGCTTCAGCTTCAGATCAGTCCTTCCAATGAACACCCAGGACTGATCTCCTTTAGGTTGGACTGGTTGGATCTCCTTGCAGTCCAAGGACCTCTCAAGAGTCTTCTCCAACACCACAGTTCAAAAGCATCAATTCAAAAAAAAAAAAAAAAGCATCAATTCTTCGGCACTCAGCCTTCTATATGGTTTAACTGTCACATCCATATATGATACTGGAAAAACCACAGCTTTGACCTTATGGACCTTAGTTGGCAAGTAATGTCTCTGCTTTTTAATATGCTGTTTAGGTTGCTCATAACTTTTCTTTCAAGGAGCAAGTGTCTTTTAATTTCGTGGTTGAGGTCACCATGTGCAGTAATTGTGGAATCCAAGAAAATAAAGTCTGCCACTGTTTCCATTGTTTCCTCATCTATTTGCCATGAAGTGATGGGACCAGATGCCATGATCTTCATTTTTTGAGTGTTGAGTTTTAAGCCAGCTTTTTCACTCTCCTCTTTCACTATACAAAAGGCTCCTTAATTCCTCTTCGCTTTCTGCCATAAGTAGGTGGTGTCATCTGCATATCTGAGGTGATTGATATTTCTCCCGGTGATTTTGATTCCAGCTTGTGCTTCATTCAGCCCAGCATTTTGCATGATGTAGTCTCATATAAGTTAAATAAGTCAGGTGACAATATATAGCCTTGACATACTTCTTTTCCAATTTCTACTGGTCTTTTGTCCCATGTCCAGTTCTAACTGTTGCTTCTTGACCTACGTATTTCTCAGGAGACAGGTAAGATGGTCTGGTATTCCCATCTCTTTAAGAATTTTCCACAGTTGATTGTGGTCCACAAAGTCAAAGGCTTTGGCATAGTCAATAAAGCAGAAGTAGATGTTTTTCTGGAACTTTCTTGCTTTTTCTGTGATCCAACGGATGTTGGCAATTTGATCTCTTGTTCCTCTGCCTTTTCTAAATCCAGCTTGAACATCTGGAATTTCACTGTTCATGTACTGTTGAAGCCTTGCTTGGAGAATTTTGAGCATTACTTTGCTAGCATGTGAGAGGAGTGCAATTGTGCAGTAGTTTGAACATTCTTTGGCATTGCCTTTCTTTGGGACTGGAATGAAAACACCTTTTCCAGTCCTGTGGCCACTGCTGAGTTTTCCAAATTTGCTGGCATATTGAGTGCAGCAGTTTCATAGCATCATCTTTTAGGATATGAAATAGCTCAGCTGGAATTCCATCAACTCTACTAGCTTTGTTCATAGTGATGCTTCCTAAGGCCCACTTAACTTTGCATTCCAGGATGTCTGGCCCTAGGTGAATGATGACACCATTGTGGTTATCTGGTTCATGAAGATCTTTTTTGTATAGTTCTTCTGTGTATTCTTGTCACCTCTTCTTAATATCTTCTGCTTCTGTTAGGTCCATACCATTCTGTCCTTTTTTTTTTTTTCTTTGCTATCATTTAGCTCCAGGAATACAGTAACATGTCAAAAACTCTTCGCAACCTCATGAACTTTACAGTCCATGGAATTCTCTAGGCCAGAATCCTGGAGTGTGTAGCCATTCCCTTCTCCAGAGATTCTTCCCAACCCAGGGATCAAACCCAGGTCTCCCGCATTGCAGGCAGATTCTTTACCAGCTGAACCACTAAGGAAGCCCAAGAATACTGGAGTGGGTAGATGATCCCTTCTCCAGCAGATCTTCCTGACCCAGGAATCAAACCAGGGTATCCTGCATTACAGTCAGATTCTTTATCAGCGGAGCTACCAGGGAATCCCCAACTCTTCTTTATCTACCACCATATCTCAATAATTTTTAAATGTATAAATGAAAGAATGAATATGCTTCATAGTGTTAGTTTGCAAACTTGGTCTGGGAGATACTGGAGAAATACGTTTCTGTGTATTTCTTGGATATACATCCTGGGAATAGGTCTTATTGATGACTTTTCTGTTTTTATTAGGGTTTTTTGGGTGGGTGGGTATCAGCAGCATCCATTAAAAACTACACAAGAAGTTACAACCAGCCGTTTGAAACCTAAATGATCAATTTTGGAAACTAGATGGCCCAAAACAAAATTTGGCCTTCTTTCCAACTTTTTGCCTTTACCTACATTTCAGCCAATGAATTAATTTAAGAAATGTATCTACCTATCTTTAGATTTTGCTTTTGCCAAGTGTTCAAATGTTAAATTTTAATAAGTTTCCATTTGTGATCATGTCACATATTTCCTTGAAAGGATGGGATCATGAGAAGAAGTTTAATTGGATCACAAAACTACTACTTTTCAGGATAAAAGATAAAGGCTAAGGAAAGAGTTCATTATGTTACAACAAAGAAAGTAACCTTTGGACACAAAACAACCATTTTTAATGATTAAGGACAGAATTTATTATTAGAAGTATATTCATAATAGTGACTTAATTTTAATTAGGAACTTCATTCATGCCCCAGCAAGCACTGTGAACTTATTAGGATATGTTAAGTTACAGTATGGCATGGCAGGTGATGAAAAATGTAAGGGAGAATTAAAAAATAAATTGAGCTTAGAATATTAGAATACGTAAGTGGTATTCATTTGGCAGCGAATTTGACATGTACAGTTCCTTAGAAGAAGCAGAAGAAGAGAAAAAGAAATATCTATCCCAGGAATGATTGCTTTAAAATCTTGAATACTTTAATTGCATGTGTCAAAACAGAAATATTTGACTATAAGCAAGTGGGAAGTAAGAATTAGAATTCAAATATAGCCCCAAAGTTACTCTCATTAAAAAATTACATTCCAGTCATTAAAATTTAGATTAAAATTTTACTATTAAAATTGTACTTGACTGCCACTGTGGGAATCTATTTTCTGCTTATTCATTTTGTTGGCATTCACAGAAGCTGCATGAGTTTAGGGAGAGTAGAATTCAAGAATTCAAGAGGAAAACAAAAGTAAGAGACTACAGCTCAGTTTTGACAGAATGCTATTTAGCACTCTATACTGATTCACACCTGTAAAGAAGGATGTGCGGGTTTGATTGCTGGGTCAGGTTACAGCCCATGGAGTTGCAAGAGCAGGACACAACTTAGCGACTAAACCACCACTACTACTGATTCACTTATGAATGGTCAAGTCTAGTATAAGATTTAATAAGTTAAAGAATGATTGGTAAATAAAAAATCTCTAATTAATTCATATTTTCAGTCTTATGTAAATAGACATTCATTTGGTATTTTTAAAAAAATAAAACATTGGATGTTAGCACTTTACTTTTCTGTTTATTCAGTATGTACTTCCTTTGCAAAGCTGCATGGAGCATTAAAGATCAGGATTAATGCTAAGGTCAGTGCAGGATTCTATCTAGTACACATATTCCCAAGACTGATGCACTTAAATGATCTGGGAATTAGTGACTAGTTTCTATCAAATAGACTGTTGAAAGCAACCTGAAACAAGCATTAAGAACAGAGGTGGAGCACACAGTTGATGTTCAGTAGATGCTGTGCCAGACTGATTGAATATATCATCAAAGCTAGATCATGGAAAAAGAAAGCAATTAAGTCTATCTTCTCAGTAAAATGATTTTCAGCACAACCTTTTTTCCTTTGGATTTTGTTGTTCTTTTAATCGCTTCAGTGTTAATACCTTCCCCATAATAATGATGCTGCTGGACTTGCATCACAAAACCGTGATAGTTTGCGCTGTGAATCACTGAGTGTTGCTCTGAATCACTGATAGGTGCTAGGTGTCGCGACAGTGAACTTAGTTAAAATAGGGAAACTTACAGGTTGTCAAATGTGAGAGGTCAAAGAAGGTCAAACTCGGTTTGAAAACTGTGCTAAAATTCTCTCAAGGGAGAATGGCATTGAAATATGTAAAATATCATGTAAGAAACGAGTTGCCAATCCAGGTTCGATGCACAATACTGGATGCTTGGGGCTAGTGCACTGGGATGACCCAGAGGGATGGTATGGGGAGGGAGGAGGGAGGAGGGTTCAGGATGGGGAACACATGTATACCTGTGGTGGATTCATTTTGATATTTGGCAAAACTAATACAATTATGTAAAGTTTAAAAATAAAAAAAAAAGATTTAGACTACAAAAGGAAAGTCACATATTCACAGTAAACTTGCTAAAAATCAAAATAATATTTAATAACATATCATGTACCAAATAATGTAGAAAGTACTTAATCTCATTTTCTTCACAATGCAATGTCATATGAATCATTTTAATAATTTTGTAACTGAAGAAAACGAAGCTTGAGGGGGTTAAATAACTTTCTCAAATTGGAGGGGAAAAATATACTACTTAAAAAAACAGAAACAGGATTTCAATCCTGGTGTATATACAAGGCCCATGATCTAAGTACTTACACTGCTGAAATGATTTCTTCCACTTTTAAAACATCAAAACATGGTAGGTATTGCTGCATAATATTAGAGATACACACTGACAAACTAATTTACTCAAGGGTTTATTACTCCAGAGGAACTCTCAAGTTCTATCTTCTTTCAGCATTTGCCATATATTCCATTATAGTTAGCTCACAAGACAGTACTTTCTCCCATTCTCTCTTAGGCTGAAGATTTTACATAGTTCTTTACACTTAGCAGAAGGCTTCCCTCTCCTGCCCCACTCCAATGCTCTGTATCCTGTCTTATATTCTTATTGTATGTTTCCTTTGCTGGAGGATGACAGAACCAAGGAAGAAAAGCCAAAGCAGTTCAGAGCAATCTTCAGTTGCTACTTACAGTTTTCTTTTCCTTTTTATTATGGACACTGAAAGTGAAAATGTTAGTCTCTCAGTCTTGTCTGACTCTTTAAGATCCCATAGACTGTAGCCTGCCAGGCTCCTCTGTCCATGGAATTCTCCAGGCAAGAATACTGGAGTCATTCATTCTCTTCTCCAGGGCATCTTCCCCACCCAGGGATCAATCCCAGGTCTCCTGCATTGCAGGCAGATTTTTACCATCTGAGCCATCAGGGAAGCCCGTTATGGGCACTAATTTCCTACAAATTTTAAAAGAAAAATCCAATCTACCTAGCTTTGAAAGTTGAGTTCAGTTCTTCAGAAAACCAGTGTTATTTGAAATCATAACTATAGAGAAGATGTCTGTGAATGCATTTCCAAGTCTGGGCTACTGAGTGCACTTTTTTTAGGATTACCTATCAATGAAATATCTCCAACACATCTATAATACAATTAACTTTGAGAATTTAGATGTATGGCTCAGCCTAAGGCCATATATTTCCAAGAACCAAATTATTTCATAAAATTTCCATTCATACTATGAAATAGGTATACCATTTACAATTAGGCTCATTTGGGTAGACAATTTAAATAGTGGTGTTTTCATCCGACTTTTTTTTTTTTTTCTTTTTGCATTGTTCATTGAGGTAGGAGAAAGTGCAAATAGAAGCAAGTTAAATTCTTAACTATTTTTCATGAAATCCTGGGTTCCTTGCTATATTAACAATTAGTAAAAATGACTTGGAATTTATTGTACTTCTATGTGTGGCATTCCAAAGTGAGTTGAAGTATGTTTCTCAATATGAGGAAATGTATCTATGGATTTTGCTACTGAGAAGTTGAAGCAAGGCTAAGGAGGTGGAATTCTGGAATATTCTCCTGTCTCTGAAAACAAACCACTGGACTTGCCGTTGCTAATTAAACCATTTTACTGAGATCCTTCACATTCCCTAGAATTAGAGGCTTCTCTTTTTAGCAGCACTCTGGAGAATAGCACCTTTTCTTTTTCTGTTTTAAAATTTCAATAGCTTTTGAAGTTTTTAACTGGGTGCCTTGATAATAATGTTCTGAATTCATAGTACCTTTCAAGTGTACGTACTTTACGAATGATAATAGAAGGCTTATTCACCAAAGACTTTGCTATCTCACTAAAGCTGCTGGAGATTTAAATGGCAGGAGGCAGCCTGGAATTAACCTGGGAGGCCAAAGATGTGATCTCATATCTACTGAAAAAATGTCCTGGCAGTACCAGTGACCTCAAGAGGTTAAGAATTTTAGCTTTACATTTTTTTCAAAGGCTACCTATGGCTCTCTAGGGCCCTCCTGGGGCAATGGTCTTTGTTCAGACAAAGTCAAGGATTTCATTAATTGAATCAGTAACACTACTTCTCTTCTCACCTGGGACTGTATCATAGTACCCTATCAGAGTTTAGACCTTCTTTATCTGTGAAATCTGACCCAGTCAGAGTATAAGAAAATTTTCCTTCAGGCAGAATTTGTAATACATTGGGACTCTATTCCTGTCTCCAGAATCTTATCTAATGCTACTATTTTTTTTTCTTTTTGGAGAGAATTTCTTGAATTTCTCCATAAGTATTATATAAGGTGTTGATTGTAAGAGAAATGAGTTTCCTTTCAAATATCTGTGTTTTCTACTTATTCATAAATTTTAATTCATCAGGGTGCCCTGAGAAGTTCAAATTATACATAGAACATACCTTGTATGAGAATCATTAATTTAAACTTGATCTCTCAAACTTTTAATATTATTTCTCATGATTTTAATTGTTCTTCAGCTAGTTGTTGTTGATCACTAAGTCATGTCTGACTCTTTGCGACCCCGTGGACTGTAGCCCACTGGGGTCCTCTGTCCATGGCAATAATACTGGAGTGGGTTGCCATTACCTTCTCTAGGGGATCTTCCCATCCCAGGGATTGAATTCACATCTGCTGCATTGGCAGGTGGATCCTTTACTGCTGAACCATTAGGGAAGCCCCTCTTCATCTAGAGGTATAATCAAAATTATTTTTTCTAGGTACAGAAGAATCCTATAAAAGATATATTTCTGAATTTGTAGTAACAAGATTCATATTATAATTTTTCAAATGAGAAAATGATAAACTAAAAGCTGAAATTTGTAATCATCTGTAAATTTTTTTTTTTTTTTTTAGCTCTGATGATGCCTTCAGTAAAGTCAATTTAAATTACCGCACAGAAAATGGTCTGTCTCTGCTTCATTTATGTTGCATTTGTGGAGGTGAGTGCTTGGAACTCAATACTCTGTAAACTAGTTATATGTATACATGGTCAGTGATTTGAGCTGCTTGATAGTCTACAAGAGAATTCTATTCATACTCAGTTTTTTCTTTTGCTTTGCTTCAAGTGAAGAAGTAACTAACTTCTAGACAGATATTTCAATTGATTTAGCTCTAAATTTAAGTTTTATTGTGTTCCTACCTTGAATCAGGTATGCTTGGAAAAATTTTTAAAGACGTTTTTTCAGTATCAGGCATGCTAGCCAGGGATTAGGTTAAATTCAGACGCACTTAAAGCATTCCTCAAAACATCATCTAGCAATTGGTTTACAATCTGCAGTAAAATATATAGAAGGTAATAAATGCCAAAGACAAAATTCCAAAGTGAAAATTAGTCAAAGTGAAGACTAAGTGAAATTTGGTTCATAACTTGTTCTGTTCCATTCCTTAATGTATCCCAAGCATCTAGGATGGTCCCTGGCATAAGTAGGTACTCAGTAAATTTACTGAATTGGTAAATGAATACTTTTTTTGTTAATCCAAGCTAATATGCTTTGGACTCAGTTTTTAAAAGAAGACTAATGTATAAGTATTGACTCTAAATATATCCCATCACCACTCCCCAAACAACATATCTTCCCAAATGTAAACACACTTTTCCAACCTTAGTCATTTCCTCGATATTTCTCTGATCTAAATAAACTAATGGTGTAGTGATGTTCTGATTTCTATCTAAGCTTTTTCACAAATATTAAATCATTTACTAGGGTGAATGTTTTCATGTTTTTACTTTTTAAAGTACTATTAGAAGAGCACCAAATAAAAAATGTAGCATAAATTCATTAAAATACACAGCACTGATACAAAGTTTTATAAATGTAGTAGTAAAAATGTTCACTAATAAGTAAGGCTGTTGATTAACTGAAAACTTAACAAATGGCCTGCAGAACAGCAGTCTAGCATTTTCATTCATTGGTGTGATGTTTATAATTCCACTACAGATTAACTTAAAGATTTTTAAGTCCTTTAGTCTATCTCCACAATTTGACTTTTCTCAACTTTTTTCTCTCTAAGGCAACAAGTCACATATTAGAACCCTTATGTTAAAAGGTCTCCGCCCATCTCGACTGACAAGAAATGGATTTACAGCCTTGCATTTGGCAGTTTATAAGGTACACAAGTTTTGTATATTAGAACCAAAGATGATGGGCTTTGGTTTTTGTCTGATTTTTCAAATTAGTGATCATGGAAATATGCAGGGTGATGAGAACATTACGTTACCGGATAGAGTTCTAGCTACTTCTTTGTTGGGCAGATATCATCAGAACATATTCACTTTATTGCTTTCCATCTTTATCTCATTTAATTCTCACAAGAACCCTGGGAATAAATTACATTATTATCTCAGGGTTACATGGTTAGCTAGTGGTTAGCCAGAATTTAAGATCTGACAGCCTGGTTTTCTTGCCAGAGCTCCTTCCAAGGAGACCAAGCTGCCTCAATGTAGAAGATGATGAGGCTGCATTTGAGGATGAAAGAAGCACATTGAAGCTGCATTTTTCTGTGTATTTTCCTAATAAACAAATATCTCTAGGGCTCCTTTTAGTTTCTTTCTTTTATCATATTTATGCTTCAGTTGTTTTTGTTTTTTTTTTTCTTTCCTTTGCATCAGACCTTGGTTTTAACATAATTTCAGTACCTTAAAAAAAAAAAAAAAGTGGATTGGATAAACTGGGATACTCAGTGTTGGGGTAGATCCTTGAGACTGTCATAAATATGAATTTATTCAACATATAAATTAAACATAAAAGCTCATTTTCTGACTGTAGTAAGCTTCTACTTATTCTGTACTTATTATAAGCTAAATATCTCACTAGGTTTTATATACTTCATTTCTTTAACATTAAAATAATTTAGTGGGTTTCCTGTTAGTACTTATTTTATGGAAAAGGAAATTGAAGATTACAGTTGGATATCTAGACAGAGAAGCCTGGCATGCTGCTGTCCATAGGGTCGCAAAGAGTCAGACCTGACTGAGCGACTGAACAACAACAAATGATTAGTATCAAGTACAGTTGGCTTTTATTGCATATATTGTTCTTTCTCAATGTTGTATGAATCTGTAACAGGATTTTATTTCAGTTTTGTATGTGCAGGTGTGGTAGTGGCTGGGGCAGGGAGTGGAGAGGGGGCAGCTGTTTGCTTGTATCTGGATCACTTTCACTTTGCTTTGCAACCCTCCCCCAACCTTTAGAGAGTTTATCTCAAAGGTGTGGGGGGAGAGAGCTGATATTCCCATGATTCACATTCACATATGTTCTTGTGATTCATTATGCAAATGCTCTAATCTTTATTCTTTTTCAAGCTCAATCAGTGCTTAGTCAATTTGTCCAATTCCTTCTGGAAGAGAGTGTCAGTAAGTGCTAAGTTGTCTTTAAAACCAAAATCACCGCAGATGGTGATTGCAGCCATGAAATTAAAAGATGCTTACTCCTTGGGAGGAAAGTTATGATCAACCTAGACAGCATATTAAAAAGCAGAGACATTATTTTGTCAACAAAGGTCCGTCTAGTCAAGGCTATGGTTTTTCCAATGATCATGTATGGATGTGAGAGTTGGATTATAAAGAGGGCTGAGCACAGAAGAATTGATGCTTTTGAACTGTGGTGTTGGAGAAGACTCTTGAGAGTCCCTTGGACTGCAAGGAGATCCAACCAGTCCATCCTAAGGGAAATCGGTCCTGAGTGTTCATTGGAAGGACTGATGCTAAAGCTGAAACTCCAGTATTTTGGCCACCTGATGCGAAGAGCTGACTCACTTGAAAAGACCCTGATGTTGGGAAAGACTGAGGGCAGGAGGAGAAGGGGACAACAGAAGATGAGATGGTGGGATGGCATTACCGACTCAATGGACATGGGTTTAGGTGGACTCCAGTAGTTGGTGATGGACAGGGAGGCCTGGCGTGCTCTGGTTCATGGGGTTGCAAAGAGTTGGACACGACTGAGTGACTGAACTGAACTGAACTGAATCATCCTACAGAACTTGAATGAAAACTGAGTTCAGGGTATTGGAAACAGTGTCTGATACCAGCTTTTCTGCTAAATGGCAGGATGTGACAGTAGAAGAGCTCCAAGGAATAGGAAGCTGGAGATGGGCAGTCAATTCAGTATTGTGCAACGCTGAATCTGACTGTCTGGAAGAGTCTTCTATATTAGTTCATTTTCCTAAGACAGCATGACGCAACCACCCAAACGGTTTCTGAATGATTTAGTACTACAATCTTAAGAAAATATATTTCTTCCACCTCTGTTTATGAAACCTAAATTTCCATTTTTAGAGTTTCCCTTGCTCTAGTTTTTCTGTTTTCTTATATTTTACCAAAGGATATATGGACTACAACTTTTCAATAACAAATTTAAACAAATTTAAAATCTTAGGACACAAGGTAGGCAAAAAATTTTAAGAAGCCATAATAGAATGCCTGATTACTTATTTTTTAACAAAGATAAAAACAAATGAAATTTACCATTCCACTGTAAACATGGAAACAATATAAATTAGTTATTCATACTAATGTATTATATGTAGTTCTAATTATATCTTCCCTGGACTACTGCAGTAGGCCTCTGATTCATTTGGGGCTGTAGTTTTCTTCCCCCATATAATTTTTTATTCTATTTTACTATTATTTTAAATAAAATGACTTCTAGACTATTATAAGAAATACTTTATCCAGATGAATTGTTTACATTTTCTCCCATCTCCATCATCAGTCTGTTCTTTCTCTGAATCATTTGAAAATAAATTGAAGACAACATTCCCCATAGCTACTAAAATCTATTGACATCTTTATTTCTGAAGACAAAGGAAATTCACTTATATAATCACAATACAGTTATCAAAATCAGAAAATGTAAATTGACACTATACTCTTTATCTAATCTATACTCCAAATTCAAATCTGGTCAGCTATTCCAATACTGTCATTTATAGCTATTAATTTTTTTTATTAGCATTCTGTCCAGAATCATATGTTTCTTGTTTTCTTGTCTCTGTAATCTCCTTTCATCTGAAGGAGTTTCTCTGATTTGCCTTGCCTTTCTTAATCTGAGTATTTTTGATGCGTACAGAACAATAATTGTTATATAGTTCTTTTGATTTTTAGAAATGTTACAATTGAAATTTATTTTATTCTTAATATTCACAAAAAGAATAATTTAATTTTCAAATCATTTTATTGGCCACATTCACTTATACATCCTCCAATGCTGGGCCTGCCTCAGAGCTAAGTATTTTTCACAGGTGAGGGCATGTCTGCTTTCATTAGTAAGAGACGGGAAGATGATTAGCTTTTAAAAGCCATGTGAATAGTTAGATGCCATACTTTTCTTTCTTTGTTTTTGTTTGGTTGTTTTTTTGAAGGAATCAGATTTATTGACATATAATTTATGTACAATAAAACTCACAATTTTGAGTGTAATAGTTGATGACTTTTGAAAATGTATATATTCGTGTACATCATTGTTATGATATAGGACTTTTCTATCATACACAAAAGTTCCCTCATACCTTTATGCAATTAATTCCTTCCTCCATGTCACATGGCCTCTGGAAACCACTGATGCCTTTTCTACCCCTACAGTTTCCCCCTTTTTAGGATTTTATATGAATGCAGTCCATTCAGTTTATTTTATTTCATGTATGGTTTATGATAATGTTACTGTTATGTGATCAGTAATTCATTTCTTTTATTGGAAAGCTATATTCCCTTACAAGGGTATACCACAGTTTAACAATCTACCTGTTGAAGGATTTACTGAGAATTGTTTTTAGATTTTGACTATTATAAATAAACCTGCTACTAACATTCATATACAAATATTTGTTTGAACATATGTTTTTATTTCTCTTGCTACAATACCTATTAGCAAAATTGCTGGGTCATATGCACAGGCTTCCACGATGGCTCAGTGGTAGGCAAACTGCCTGCCAGTGCAGGAGACGCAAGAGACTCAGATTTGATCCCTGGGTCAGGAAGATCCCCTAGAGGAGGAAATGACAACCACTCCAGTATTCTTGACTGGGGAATCCCATGGACAGAGGAGCCTGGAAGGCTTCAGTCCATAGGGTCCCAAAGAACTGGACACTACTGAATGACTGAGCACATACACACATAGTTAAGTCATGTTTAATTTTAATAAGATGTCAAACTCCTTACCAAACTGGCTGTATCATTTTCCATTTCCATCAGCCATGTATTAGAATCCTAGTTGTTCCACATTTTTGTCAACATTTGGTATGGTAAATATGTTTTTGTTTTAGCCATTATATTAGATGTATGTTATATTATATCATTATGAATATTTTGAATTTCCCCAGTGACTAATGAAGTTGAAAAGATTTTCATGTGTTTGTCGCTGAAAGGTTTTTTGCTATAGTGTCTGTTCAATTATTTTTCCCCATTTTTAAATTTGGTTTATTGTCTTCTTGACTTGTAAGAGACTTTTATATATCCCGGATATAGATTCTGTGTTGGATATACATTTTGCAAAAAGTTTCTCCTTTTCTATGGCTTGCTTTTTCATTTAACAGTGCCATTTAAAGAGAAAAAAGTAACATGCATTATTTTTTAATTGAGGACTCAAGTTATTACACTGTGATCCTTAATATATCACAGGTACTTTCTCTTAATATTGGCCTGTGCTGTGCTTAGTCACTCAGTCATGTCTGACTCTTTGCGACCCCATGGACTGTAGCCCACCAGACTTCTCTGTCCATGGGGATTGTCCAGGTGAGAATAATGGAGTGGGTTGCCATGCCCTCCTCCAGGGGGTCTTCCCAACTCAGGGATTGATTCCAGGTCTTATGCATTGTAGGCAGATTCTTTACCATCTGAGCCACCAGGGAAGCCTATGAATACTGGAGTGGGTAGCCTATCCCTTTTCCAGGGGATCTTCATGACCCAGGAATGAAACAAGGATCTCCTGCATTACAGGCGGATTCGTTATCATCTGACCTACCAAGGAAGCCCTAATATTGGCCTACTTCACTCTAAATGTAACACCCTTTCAATGGTATAGTTCCACGTTATCTTCATTCTTTATACTACTTTTGCTATATGTCTTACATCTATACATGTATAATCTCCAATATGTTGTTAGAATTTTCCTGTTAAGCATTAATATCTTTTAAGAAAGTAGAAGAAGAGAAAATATCTTTGGTTTTGAGTAGATGGGTTATAATAATCCCATGTATGATTTCCTCTGTACAAAGCTTTTTGACCATTGAATTTCTTAAATATGTAAGTTTGTTATCATCAAATTTATAAATTTTGACCATTATTTTTTCAAACATGTGTATTAGATTGTTTGATAAACTTCCAAAGATTACCAAGTCTCTGTTCAGTTTTTCGATCCTCTTTCTCTTTGTTTTCAAATTTTGATTATTGCTGTTTATTTGAATTCAACTTTTAATACCATTTGCCATCTCCCATCTGATATTAATCTACTAAGAATTATTCATTCAGATGTAATTTTCAGTTCCAGAATTTCCACTTAGTGTTAAAATATAATTTCAAATTCTCTGCTATGATTACACTTCTGTTCATTTATGTTTCCATCAGTTCAGTTCAGTTCAGTAGCTCAGTCATGTCCAACTCTTTGTGACCCCATGGACTGCAGCACGCCAGGATTCCCTGTCCATCACCAACTCCCAGAGCTTGCTCAAACTCATATCCATCGTGTCAGTGATGCCATCCAACCATTTCATCCTCTGGCATCTGCTTCTCCTCCTGCCTTCAATCTTTCCCAGTATCAGGGTCTTTTCCAATCAGTTGGTTCTTTCCATCAGATGGCCAAGTATTGTATTGAAGTTTTGGCTTCAGCATCAGTCCTTCCAATGAATATTCAGGACTGGTTTCCTTTAGGATTGACTGGTTGGATCTCTTTGCAGTCCAAGGAACTCTCAAGAGTCTTCTCTGACACCACAGTTCAAAAGTACTAATTCTTTGGTGCTCAGCTTTCTTTTTTTTTTTTTTAATTTTATTTTATTTTTAAACTTTACAATATTGTATTGGTTCTGCCATATATCGAAATGAATCCACCACAGGCACACACGTGTTCCCCATCCTGAACCCTCCTCCATCCTCCCTCCCCATACCATCCCTCTGGGTCGTCCCAGTGCACCAGCCCCAAGCATCCAGTATCGTGCATTGAACCTAGACTGCCGACTCGTTTCATATATGATATTATACATATTTCAATGCCATTCTCCCAAATCATCTCACTCTCTCCCTCTCCCACAGAGTCCAAAAGACTATTCTATACATCAGTGTCTCTTTTGTTGTCTCATATACAGGGTTATTGTTACCATCTTTCTAAATTCCATATATATGCGTTAGTATACTGTATTGGTGTTTTTCCTTCTGGCTTACTTCACTCTGTATAATAGGCTCCAGTTTCATCCACCTCATTAGAACTGATTCAAATATATTCTTTTTAATGGCTGAGTAATACTCCATTGTGTATATGTACCACAGCTTTCTTATCCATTCATCTGCTGATGGATATCTAGGTTGCTTCCATGTCCTGGCTATTATAAACAGTGCTGTGATGAACATTGGGGTACACGTGTCTCTTTCCCTTCTGGTTTCCTCAGTGTGTATGCCCAGAAGTGGGATTGCTGGATCATAAGGCAGTTCTATTTCCAGTTTTTTAAGGAATCTCCACACTGTTCTCCACAGTGGCTGTACTAGTTTGCATTGCTACCAACAGTGTAAGAGGGTTCCCTTTTCTCCACATCCTCTCCAGCATTTATTACTTGTAAACTTTTGGATTGCAGCCATTCTGACTGGCGTGAAATGGTACCTCTTAGTGGTTTTGATTTGCATTTCTCTGATAATGAGTGATGTTGAGCATCTTTTCATGTGTTTGTTAGCCATCTATATGTCTTCTTTGGGGAAATGTCTGTTTAGTTCTTTGGCCCATTTTTTGATTGGGTCGTTTATTTTTCTAGAATTGAGCTGTAGGAGTTGCTTATATATTTTTGAGATTAGTTGTTTGTCAGTTGCTTCATTTGCTATTATTTTCTCCCATTCTGAAGGCTGTCTTTTCACCTTGCTTATAGTTTCCTTTGTTGTGCAGAAGCTTTTAAGTTTAATTAGGTCCCATTTGTTTATTTTTGCTTTTATTTCCAATATTCTGGGAGGTGGGTCATAGAGGATCCTGCTGTGATGTATGTCGGAAAGGGTTTTGCCTATGTTCTCCTCTAGGAGTTTTATAGTTTCTGGTCTTACGTTTAGATCTTTAATCCATTTTGAGTTTATTTTTGTGTATGGCATTAGAAAGTGTTCTAGTTTCATTCTTTTACAAGTGGTTGACTAGTTTTCCCAGCACCACTTGTTAAAGAGATTGTCTTTAATCCATTGTATGTTCTTGCCTCCTTTGTCAAAGATAAGGTGTCCATATGTGCGTGGTAAGAAACAAGACAAGGGTGCCCACTTTCACCACTACTATTCAACATAGTTTTGGAAGTTTTGGCCACAGCAATGAGCAGAAAAAGAAATAAAAGGAATCCAAATTGGAAAAGAAGAAGTAAAACTCTCACTGTTTGCAGATGACATGATCCTCTACATAGAAAACCCTAAAGACTCCACCAGAAAATTACTAGAACTAATCAATGATTATAGTAAAGTTGCAGGGTATAAAATCAACACACAGAAATCCCTTGCATTCCTATACACTAATAATGAGAAAACAGAAAGAGAAATTAAGGAAACAATTCCATTCACCATTGCGATGAAAAGAATAAAATACTTAGGAATATATCTACCTAAAGAAACTAAAGACCTATATATAGAAAACTATAAAACACTGGTGAAAGAAATCAAAGAGGACAGTAATAGATGGAGAAGTATACCGTATTCATGGATTGGAAGAATCAATATAGTGAAAATGAGTATACTACCCAAAGCAATTTATAAATTCAATGCAATCCCTATCAAGCTACCAACGGTATTCTTCACAGAGCTAGAACAAATAATTTCACAATTTGTATGGAAATACAAAAAACCTCGAATAGCCAAAGCAATCTTGAGAAAGAAGAATGGAACTGGAGGAATCAACTTGCCTGACTTCAGGCTCTACTACAAAGCCACAGTCATCAAGACAGTATGGTACTGGCACAAAGACAGAAATACAGATCAATGGAACAAAACAGAAAGCCCAGAGATAAATTCAGCTTTCTTTATAGTCCAAAATCACAACCATACATGACTACTGGAGAAACCACAACTTTGACAAGACAGACCTCTGTTGGCAATGTCTCTGCTTTTTAATATGCTGTCTAGGTTGGTAATAGCTCTTCTTCCAAGGAGTAAGTGTCTTTTAATTGCATGGCTGCAGTCACCATCTGCAGTGATTTTGGAGTTCCCCAAAATAAGTCTCTCACTGTTTCCATTGTTTCCCCATCTATTTTCCATGAAGTGAGGGGACTGGATGCCATGATCTTAGTTTTCTGAATGTTGAGTTTTCAGCCAACTTTTTCACTCTCCTCTTTCACTTTCATCAAAAGGCTCTTTAGTTCTTCTCTTTCTGCCATAAGGATGGTGTCAACTGCGTATCTGAGTATTGATATTTCTCCCAATAATCGTAATTCCAGCTTGTGCTTCATTCAGCCCAGAGTTTCTCATGATGTACTCTGCATAGAAGTTAAATAAGCAGGGTGACAATATACAGCCTTGATGTACTCCTTTCGCAATTTGGGAAATATGTTTCCATATTTTCATTTAAATTCTTGAGCTTTTCATTAATGGCTGTTTTAAATGCTTTATATATTTTTTCTAATACCTGGATTAAGGCAGTGTTTGTTCTATTTAATACTTTTCTGTTGACTGCATATTGCATTTTTTGTTTTCCTTACATACCAATTTTTATTGCATGTTAGACATGTGATTGTTGCAAGAAATCTTCATTATGCCATTTTCCCTTAAAAATGTTGAGTTTGTTTTGTTTTTTGGCAGTTAGTTTATATTGGAGGATTCATGTTTTATAGTTAGTCTTGATTTCAGAATGACCTATGAATATGGTCCTTATTTCTAAGGCCTGGATTTGTAGTATCTCACCTGAATGCCCAAGATACTCGATAACATCTCACCATTCTGACTGACTGAAACTCTAAAATCTCCTTGAACTATCATAACCTCTGATTTGCTTACCATTCACCTTTTGGCCATAAATCAAGTGATGATTCCTACATCCCAGAATCTTTCTCTGTAGCCCAACTAAAGAACCTATATTGAATCTCCATGCAAAGTTCTACAGTCCTCTGTCTGTGCAACTTCTTTTTCTGTTCAGTTTCCCTGTTCCTCAAATTACAGCCATTTTATAACCTTTGAACTCACTCACTCATGTTCAGTCATGTCCAACTCTGCAACCTTATGGACTGTACCCCACCATGGTCCTCTATCCTTGGAATTTTCCAGGAAAGAATACTGAGTTCAGTTCAGTTCAGTCGCTCAGTTGTGTCCGACTTTTTATGACCCCATGAATCGCAGCACGCCAGGCCTCCCTGTCCATCACCATCTCCCGGAGTTCACCCAGACTCACGTCCATCGAGTCAGTGATGCCATCCAGCCATCTCATCCTCTGTCGTCCCCTTCTCCTCCTGCCCCCAATCCCTCCCAGCATCAGAGTCTTTTCCAATGAGTCAACTCTTCGCATGAGGTGGCCAAAGTGCTGGAGTTTCAGCTTTAGCATCATTCCTTCCAAAGAAATCCCAGGGCTGATCTCCTTCAGAATGGACTGGTAGGATCTCCCTGCAGTCCAAGGAACTCTCAAGAGTCTTCTCCAACACCACAGTTCAAAGGCATCAATTCTTTGGCACTCAGCCTTCTTCACAGTCCAACTCTCACATCCATACATGACCACGGGAAAAACCATAGCCTTGACTAGACGAACCTCTGTTGGCAAAGTAATGTCTCTGCTTTTGAATATGCTATCTAGGTTGGTCATAACTTTCCTTCCAAGGAGTAAGCATCTTTTAATTTCATGGCTGCAGTCACCATCTGCAGTGATTTTGGAGCCCAGAAAAATAAGGTCTGACACTGTTTCCACTGTTTCCCCATCTATTTCCCATGAAGTGATGGGAACAGATGCCATGATCTTCGTTTTCTGAATGTTGAGCTTTAAGCCAACTTTTTCATTCTCCTCTTTCACTTTCATCAAGAGGCTTTTTAGTTCCTCTTTGCTTTCTGCCATAAGGGTGATATCATCTGCATATCTGAGATTATTGATATTTCTCCCGGCAATCTTGATTCCAGCTTGTGCTTCTTCCAGCCCAGCGTTTCTCATGATGTACTCTGCATATAAGTTAAATAAGCAGGGTGACAATATACAGCCTTGACGTACTCATTTTCCTATTTGGAACCAGTCTGTTGTTCCATGTCCAGTTCTAACTGTTGCTTCCTGACCTGCATACAAATTTCTCAAGAGGCAGATCAGGTGGTCTGGTATTCCCATGTCTTTCAGAATTTGCCACAGTTTATTGTGATCCACACAGTCAAAGGCTTTGGCATAGTCAATAAAGCAGAAGTATATGTTTTTTTGGAACTCTCTTGCTTTTTCCGTGATCCAGTGGATATTGGCAATTTGATCTCTGGTTCCTCTGCCTTTTCTAAAACCAGCTTGAACATCTAGAAGTTCACAGTTCACATATTGCTGAAGCCTGACTTGGAGAATTTTGAGCATTACTTTACTAGCATGTGAGATGTGTGTGGTAGTTTGAGCATTCTTTGGCATTGCCTTTCTTTGGGAGTGGAATGGAAACTGACCTTTTCCAGTCCTGTGGCCACTGCTGAGTTTTCCAAATTTGCTGGCATATTGATTGCAGCACTTTCACAGCATCATCTTTCAGGATTTGAAATAGCTCAACTGCAATTCCATCACCTCCACTAGCTTTGTTCGTAGTGGTGCTTTCTAAGGCCCACTTGACTTCACATTCCAGGATGTCTGGCTCTAGGTGAGTGATCACACCATCATTATTATCTGGGTCGTGAAGATGTTTTTTGTAGAGTTCTTCTGTGTATTCTTGCCACCTTTTCTTAATATCTTCTGCTTCTGTTAGGTCCATACCATTTCTGTCCTTTATTGTGCCCATCTTTCAATTAACGTTCCCTTTGTATCTGCGCGGGTGCAGTAGGGACTAGAGGAGCTATCCCACGTTGAAGGTCAGGAAGGGTGGCGATGAGGAGATACCCCTCATCCAAGGTAAGGAGCAGAGGCTGCACTTTTCTGGAGTAGCCATGAAGAGACACCCCACGTCCAAGGTAAGAGAACCCCAAGTAAGACAGTAGGTGTTGCAAGAGGGCATCAGAGGGCAGACACACTGAAACCATACTCACAGGAAACTAGTCAATCTAATCACACTAGGACCACAACCTTGTCTAACTCAATGAAACTAAGCCATGCCTGTGGGGCAACCCAAGACGGGCGGGTCATGGTGGAGAGATCTGACAGAATGTGGTCGACTAGAGAAAGGAATGGCAAACCACTTTAGTATTCTTGCCTTGAGAACCCCATGAACAGTATGAAAAGGCAAAATGATAGGATACTGAAAGAGGAACTCCCCAGGTCAGTAGGTGCCCAATATGCTACAGGAGATCAGTGGAGAAATAACTCCAGAAAAAATGAAGGGATGGAGCCAAAGCAAAAAGAATACCCAGCTGTGGATGTGACTGGTGATAGAAGCAAGGTCTGATGCTGTAAAGAGCAATATTGCATAGGAACCTGGAATGTCAGGTGCATGAATCAAGGCAAATTGGAAGTGGTCAAACAAGAGATGGCAAGAGTGAATGTCGACATTCTAGGAATCAGAGAGCTAAAGTGGACTGGAATGGGTGAATTTAACTCAGATGACCATTATATCTACTACTATATCTACTACTGCGGGCAGGAATCCCTTAGAAGAAATGGAGTAGCCATCATGGTCAACAAAAGAGTCCGAAATGCAGTACTTGGATGCAATCTCAAAAACGACAGAATGATCTCTGTTTGTTTCCAAGGCAAACCATTCAATATCACAGTAATCCAAGTCTATGCCCCAACCAGTTATGCTGAAGAAGCTGAAGTTGAACAGTTCTATGAAGACCTACAAGACCTTTTAGAACTAACAGCCAAAAAAGATGTCCTTTTCATTATAGGGGACTGGAATGCAAAAGTAAGAAGTCAAGAAACACCTGGAGTAACAGGCAAATTTGGCCTTGGAATATGGAATGAAGCAGGGCAAAAACTAATAGAGTTTTGCCAAGAGAACGCACTGGTCATAGCAAACACCCTCTTCCAACAACACAAGAGAAGACTCTACACATGGACATCACTGGATGGTCAGTACCGAAATCAGATTGATCATACTCTTTGCAACCAAAGATGGAGAAACTCTATAAAGTCAGCAAAAACAAGACTGGGAGCCGACTGTGGCTCAGATCATGAACTCCTTATTGCCAAATTCAGACTGAAATTAAAGAAAGTAGGGAAAACCATTCAAGTATGACCCAAATCAAATCCCTTATGATTATACAGTAGAAGTGACAAACATATTCAAAGGATTAGATCTGATGGCCACCCATTGCCTGTATAATAAAATTCAAACTCCTAAATTAGATATTCAAGATCCCTTAGTTCAGCATTTTTCAGATTTCAATTTCCAGACTTTTTTCTTACATTCTCTGAACTTCCAAAATTAATGGCTTTCAAATTTAATGGGGGTAACTACAGGTTTAAAATGAATATTTCCCTCTCCACATCACCATAATCTAATTTGGTACATCTAAAATAGGCTGAGAATATAATTTTATTTAGTAAAGAGTTAAAGCAGTTTTGATGCAAGCAGTCAAAGGCTACATGTTGAGGATTATAGTTCAAGTCTTGCAACTCAAATTGTGGTCAGAGAATCAGCTGTATCTGCCTCAAATGAGATTTGGGGGAATGAAGAATATTACTCCCTATTCAGCCAGAATGCGCTTTTTTTAAAGAAAAGAAAAATCCCACATAACAGGTTTGTGAGCTAAGGTTTGAAAAACACTATTTTAGATTACTCCATTCTTTAGATTATGTACTTTCATACTTCTGTTTTTATTGTTGTTATTTCTTCTGCTTGATATCTTTTTTAAATTTCTTTTCCTGATATAAAAGTATTATTTGTTTAAAACCAATAAAATTGAGCCTTCTTGAACTTTCTTGAACAGATGTTACTGTACTCTCTTTTGGGCTTCAGTTACAATTCGTGTTTATTTATTTATTTTTTAATCACGGCTCTTGTAATTATTAATTTGTTTATTTCACATGTGAACTTTGAGCATTGGTCTTTTTGTTTGTTTGTTTCCTCAATGTATACAAACTGTAAAAGATCCTTGATAAATACTTTTGAGGAATGAATGGTTACTCAAACATTAGTACAAACACTGCTTGATATTTATTTATTCAATAATGTACCTTAATAAATACTTCCAGCTTAAAAGCTACACTATTCTTCTTAATATATCAGTTCTGAGACTTAACAGTGCATATCCCAGACAAATTGCCCTCTTCCTCTGTATCTCTGAAATGGCGGAAATATAATTTCTGATTTCATTGAGTGGTTTACAGCTTAAAAAAGGAAAAACCATGTGCGGTATGACATGCAGAAAAATACCTAGTACATAGTAAGTATTTAATAGAAAGCTAATTATTATTTTTGAACTTTTATTTCATAAAACATTTATTAGACATGTACTATGTCATTCATACTGTTCGGGGGTTCTCAAGGCAAGAATACTGAAGTGGTTTGCCCTTCCCTTCTCCAATGAACCACGTTTCATCTGCCTCATGAGAAATCTGTATGCAAGTCAAGAAGCAACAGTTACAACTGGACATGAAACAACAGACTGGTTCCAGATCTGTCTGGAAAGGAGTATGACAAGGCTGTATATTGTCACCCTGCTTATTTAACTTATGTGCAGAGTACATCATGTGAAATGCCAGACTGGATGAAGCACAAACTGGAATCAAGATTGCCGGGAGAAATATCAATAACCTCAGATACGCAGATGACACCATCCTTATGGCAGAAAGCGAAGAAGAACTAAAGAACCTCTTGATGAAAGTGAAAGAGGAGAGTGAAAAAGTTGGCTGAAAACTCAACATTCAGAAAACTAAGATCATGGCATCCAGTCCCCTCACTTTATGGAAAATAGATGGGGAAACAATGGAAACAGTGAGAGACTTATTTTGGGGAGCTCCAAAATCACTGCAGATGGTGACTGCAGCCATGAAATTAAAATATGCTTGCTCCTTGGAAGAAGAGCTATGACCAACCTAGACTGCATATTAAAAAGCAAAGACATTACTTTACCAACAGAGGTCTGTCTTGTCAAAGTTGTGGTTTTTCCAGTAGTCATGTATGGTTGTGAGAGTTGGATTATAAAGAAATCTGAGCACTGAAGAATTGATGCTTTTGAACTGTGATGTATTTTCATCACACTTAAACCTTTAATAATTCATATCTTTTGTGAAGATATATTCAGAATCATTTCAACAAAAGCCATGAAAGTATGAACTTTCATGAGCAGTTATTATCATAGAATTAGGTCAGATTTGGGGTCAGTACATTAATATGAATATATAAACATAATTGTAAGGATATGGTATGTACTAACATTTCTACATATTTATACCATTTTGTACTCATTGCAATTACATAAGATAGATACAAGAAGCTTGCACATGAAAGGCACAATTTTTCTAGTAGAAAGGTGATTGGCAGTGGATGGTAACATATCTTACCCAGGAGACCTAAGTTCAAATTCCAGATTGGTTTTGATTTAAATGCACATTTAAAGAAAACATTCTATGTTATGGTGTGCCAGTTTAGTTCTTGGGTAGCAGACCTGAAAATGATTTGGAAATACAAAGAATTTATGAGGAAGTGACATTTTAAAATGAAAAAGAAGGGAGGCGGTCCCAAGATGGCAGAGGAATAGGATGGGGAAACCACTTTCTCCCCCACAAATTCATCAAAAGAACATTTGAACGCTGAGTAAATTCCACAAAACAACTTCTGAATGCTGGCAGAGGACATCAGGCACCCAGAAAAGCAGTCCACTGTTTTCAAAAGGAGATGGAGAAGTCTTGAGGCTACTGTAAGAATAAGACTGAAAACCAGAGGCAGGAGGCTTAAGTCCAAATCCTAAGAACACCAGAGAACTCCTGACTCCAGGGAACATTAATCAACAGGAACTCATCAAATGCCTCCATACCTACACTGAAACCAAGCACCACCCAAGGGCCAACAAGTTCCAGAGCAAGGCATACCATGCAAATTATCCACCAACGCAGGAACATAGCCCTGAGCTTCAATATACAGGCTGCCCAAAGTCACTCCAAAGCCACTGACATCTCATAACTCATTATTGGACACTTCATTGCACTCCAGAGAGAAGAAATCCAGCTCCACCCACCAGAACCCCGACACAAGCTTCCCTAACCAGGAAACCTTGACAAGCCACCTGTCCAACCCCACCCACAGCAAGGAAACTCCACAATATAAAGAACTTCACAAACTGCCAGAATATTGAAAGGCCACCCAAAACACAGCAATATAAACAAGATGAAGAGGCAGAGAAACACCAAGCAGATAAAGGAACAGCATAAATGGCCACCAAACCAAACAAAAGAGGAAGAAATAGGGAATCTACCTGATGAAGAATTCCGAACAATGATTGTGAAAATGATCCAAAATCTTGAAAACAAAACGGAGGTACAGATAAACAGCCTGGAGACAAGGATTGAGAAGATGCAAGAAAGGTTTATCAAGGACCTAAAAGAAATAAAAAAGAGTCAATATATAATGAATAATGCAATAAATTAGATCAAAAACACTCTGGAGGGAACCAACAGTAGAATAACAGAGGCAGAAGATAGGATAAGTGAGGTAGAAGATAGAATGGTCGAAATAAATGAAACAAAGTGGAAAAAGAAACATGAATTAAAAGAAATGAGGACAATCTCAAGACCTCTGGGACAATGTTAAACTCCCCAACATTCGAATCATAGGAGTCCCAGAAGAAGAAGACAAAAAGAAAGACCATGAGAAAATACTTGAGGAGATAATAGTTGAAAAGTTCCCTAAATGGGGAAGGAAATAAACACCCAAGTCCAAGAAACCGAGAGAGTCCCAAACAGGGTAAACCCAAGGCAAAACACCCCAAGACACATATTAATCAAATTAACAAATATCAAACACAAAGAACAAATATTAAAAGCAGCAAGGAAAAAAACAAAAAGCAGCAAGGGAAAAACAACAAATAACACACAAGGGGATTCCCATAAGGCTAACAGTTGATCTTTCAGTAGAAATTCTTCAGGCCAGGAGGAAATGGCAGGACATACTTAAAATCATGAAAGAAAATAACCTACAGGCCAGATTACTGTACCCAGCAAGGATCTCATTCAGATATGAAGGAGAAATCAAAAGCTTTACAGACAAGCAAAAGCTGAGATAATTCAGCATCACCAAACCAGCTCTTCAACAAATGCTAAAGGATCTTCTCTAGACAGAAAACACAAAAAGGGTGTATAAACTTGAAACCAAAACAATAAAGTAAATGGCAATGGGATCATACTTATCAATAATTACCTTGAATGTAAATGGGTTGAATGCCCCAACAAAAAGACAAAGACTGGCTGAATGGATACAAAACCAAGAACCCTATATATGTTGTCTAAAAGAGACCCACCTCAAAACATACGGACTGAAAGTAAAGGGCTGGAAAAAGATATTCCACGCAAATAGAGACCAAAAGAAAGCAGGAGTAGCAATACTCATATCAGATAAAACAGACTTTAAAACAAAGGATGTGAAAAGAGACAAAGAAGGACACTACATAATGATTAAAGGATCAATCCAAGAAGATATAACAATTATAAATATATATGCACCCAACATAGGAGCACCGCAATATGTAAGGCAAATGCTAACAAGTATGAAAGGGGAAATTAACAATAACACAATAATAGTGGGAAACTTTAATACCCCACTCACACCTATGGATAGATCAACTAAACAGAAAATTAAGAAGGAAACACAAACTTTAAATGATACAATAGGCCAGTTAGACCTAATTGATATCTATAGGACATTTCACCCCAAAACAATGAATTGCACCTTTTTTCTCAAGCGCACATGGAATCTTCTCCAGGATAGGTCACATCCTGGGCCATAAATCTAGCCTTGGTAAATTCAAAAAAATTGAAATCATTCCAAGCATCTTTTCTGACCACAATGCATTAAGATTAGATCTCAATTACAGGAGAAAAACTATTAAAAATTCCAACAATGGACTCTGAACAACACACTGCTGAATAACCAACAAATCACAGAAGAAGTCAAAAAAGAAATCAAAATTTTCATAGAAAGGAATGAAAATGAAAACACAACACCCCAAAACCTGTGGGATACTATAAAAGCAGTGCTAAGGGGAAGGTTCATAACAATACAGGCATATGTCAAGAAACAAGAAAAAAGTCAAATAAATAACCTAACTCCATATCTAAAGCAACTAGAAAAAAAGAAATGAAGAACCCCAGGGTTAGTAGAAAGAAATAAATCTTAAAAATTAGGGCAGAAATAAATGCAAAAGAAACAAAAAAGACCATAGCAAAAATTGACAAAGCCAAAAGCTGGTTCTTTGAGAGGATAAATAAAATTGACAAACCATTAGCCAGACTCATCAAGAAACAAAGGGAGAAAAATCAATAAAGTTCGAAATGAAAATGGAGAGATCACATCAGTCAACGCAGAAATACAAAGGATTATAAGAGACTACTATCAGCAATTATATGCCAATAAAATGAACAACGTGGAAAAAATGGACAAATTCTTAGAAAAGTACAACTTCCCAGAACTTAACCAGGAAGAAATAGAAAATCTTAGCAGACCCATCACAAGCACAGAAATTGAAACTGCACTCAGAAATCTTCGAGCAAACAAAAGCCCAGGTCCAGACGGCTTCACAGGTGAATTCTACCAAAAATTTAGAGAATAGCTAACACCTATCCAACTCAAAGTCTTCCAGAAAATTGCAGAGGAAGGTAAACTTCCAAACTCATTCTATGAGGCCACCATCACCCTAATACCAAAACCTGACAAAGATGCCACAAAAAAAGAAAACTACAGGCCAATATCACTGATAAATATAGATGCAAAAATCCTTAACAAAATTCTAGCAATAAGAATCCAACAACACATTAAAAAGATCATACATCATGACCAAGTGGGCTTCATCCCAGGGATATAAGGATTCTTCAGTATCCACAAATCAATCAAGGTAATACACCATATTAACAAATTGAAAAATAAAAACCATATGATTATCTCAATAGATGCAGAGAAAGCCTTTGACAAAATTCAACATCCATTTATGATAAAAACTCTCCAGAAAGCAGGAATAGAAGGAACATACCTCAACATAATAAAAGCTATATATGACAAACCTACAGCAAACATTATCCTCAATGGTGAAAAATTGAAAGCATTTCCGCTAAAGTCAGGAACAAGACAAGGGTGCCCACTCTCACCACTACTATTCAACATAGTTTTGGAAGTTTTTGCCACAGCAATCAGAGCAGAAAAAGAAATAAAAGGAATCCAAATTGGAAAAGAAGAAGTAAAACTCTCACTGTTTGCAGATGACATGATCCTCTACATAGAAAACCCTAAAGACTCCACCAGAAAATTACTAGAACTAATCAATGAATATAGTAAAGTTGCAGGATATAAAATCAACACACAAAAATCCCTTGCATTCCTATACACTAATAATGAGAAAATAGAAAGAGAAATTAAGGAAACAATTCCATTCACCATTGCAACAAAAAGAATAAAAATAAAATACTTAGGAATATATCTACCTAAAGAAACTAAAGACCTGTATATAGAAAACTATAAAACACTGGTGAAAGAAATCAAAGAGGACACTAATAGATGGAGAAATATACCGTGTTCATGGATCGGAAGAATCAATATAGTGAAAATGAGTATACTACCCAAAGCAATTTATAGATTCAATGCAACCCCTATCAAGCTACCAATGGTATTTTCCACAAAACTAGAACAAATAATTTCACAATTTGTATGGAAATACAAAAAACCTCAAATAGCCAAAGCAATCTTGAGAAAGAAAACTGGAACTGGATGAATCAACCTGCCTGACTTCAGGCTCTACTACAAAGCCACAGTCATCAAGACAGTATGATACTGGCACAAAGACAGAAATATAGATCAATGGAACAAAACAGAAAGCCCAGAGATAAATCCATGCACCTATGGACACCTTATCTTCGACAATGGAGGCAAGAATATACAATGGAGAAAAGACAATCTCTTTAACAAGTGGTGCTGGGAAAACTGTTCAACCACTTGTAAAAGAATGAAACTAGAATACTTTCTAACACCATACACAAAAATAAACTCAAAATGGATTAAAGATCTAAACATAAGACCAGAAACTATAAAACTCCTAGAGGAGAACATAGGCAAAACCCTCTCTGACATACATCACAGCAGGATCCTCTATGACCCATCTCCCAGAATGTTGGAAATAAAAGCAAAAATAAACAAATGGGACCTAATTAAACTTAAAACCTTCTGCACAACAAAGGAAACTATAAGCAAGGTGAAAAGACAGCCTTCAGAATGGGAGAAAATAATAGCAAATGAAGCAACTGACAAAGAATTAATCTCAAAAATATACAAGCAACTCCTGTAGCTCAATTCCAGAAAAATAAACGACCCAATCAAAAAATAGGCCAACAAACTAAACAGACATCTCTCCAAAGAAGACATACAGATGGCTAACAAACACATGAAAAGATGCTCAACATCACTCATTATCAGAGAAATGCAAATCAAAACCACAATGAGGTACCATTTCACGCCAGTCAGAATGGCTGCAATCCGAAAGTCTACAAGCAATAAATGCTGGAGAGGGTGTGGAGAAAAGGGAACCCTCTTGCCCTGTTGGTGGGAATGCAAACTAGTACAGCCACTATGGAGAATAGTGTGGAGATTCCTTAAAAAACTGAAAACAGAACTGCCATATGACCCAGCAAACCCACTTCTGGGTGTATGCACTGAGGAAACCAGAATTGAGAGACACATGTACCCCAATGTTCATCGCAGCACTGTTTATAATAGCCAGGACATGGAAGCAACCTAGATGTCCATCAGCAGACGAATGGATAAGAAAGTAGTGCTACATATACACAGTGAAGTATTACTCAGCCATTAAAAAGAATACATTTGAATCAGTTCTAATGATGTGGATGAAACTTGAACCTATTATACAGAGAGAGTGAAGTAAGCCAGAAAGCGAAACACCAATGCAGTATACTAACACACATATATGGAATTTAGAAAGATGGTAATGATAACCCTGTATGCGAGACAGCAAAAGAGACACAGATGTATAGAACAGTCTTTTGGACTCTGTGGGAGAGGGCGAGGGTGGTATGATTTGGGAGAATGACATCGAAACATGTATATTATCATATGTGAAATGAATCGCCAGTCCAGGTTCGATGCATAATGCAGAATGCTCAGGGCTGGTGCACTGAGATGACCCAGAGGGATGATATGGGGAGGAAGGTGGTAGGGGGGTTCAGGATGGTGAACGCATGTACACCCGTGGTGGATTCATGTCAGTGTATGGCAAAACCAATACAATTAGCCTCCAATTAAATAAATTTATGCTAAAAACAAACAAACGAAAAAAAAAAAAATATAATGAAAATGATTAGGCTTCCACCTACTAAATCTGAAACTCTGGTGGTAGAGCCAAGCCAATTGTGTTTTACTAAGCCCTCAGTGCATCTGACGCACACTCAAATTTGATAACTACTGTCTTAGCCCAGGGAGTAGCAACGATTGAAGCCATATTGCTCTTATAACTGTATAACTTAAACAAGTTAATAAAACCTCTTTGAGCAATGTTTTTTTTTTTTTTCCCCCTCAGTGATAATTCTATATGGCACCATTATGGCATTCAGAGATACTAGCAAGGTTCTTTTTTTTCCTTACTAAAAGCAAAGGGCAGATTTGGAGAATTAGAGTTGTCAAGTGATAAAGTGTTGAAGTAGACTCTAAAATCATCAAGAAAATCTTGGATTATATTCTGAATGTTTTATTTTAAAAGATAGAGAAAGGATGAAATTGCTAAGAGAGTAGATCTGAAAAGTTCTCATCACAGACACGAAAGAAGATAACTATGTGGGGATGAATGTTAACTGGACTTACTATGGTAATCATTTTCCAATATATAGATATGTCAAATCATTAGGCTGTACATCTAAAGCTAATGTTATATGTCATTTATATCTTAATAAAAAATAAAAGTGACAAATGAAAGCAAAAAATTAAAAAAATAAAAGGAAAAAGAAGGTAGGATTGGTCTGGAGGCGCTTTCAGACCACAGTGCAGACTTTCTGGAATCTCTACCAGCCCAGTGGGATCTCCAGAGAAAACTTTGGCCTAGGAGTGTCTCATTTAGTGGAAATGGCTAGGCTCTTTTACTACCACCTTTCTCAGTCATTGACTTGGGGCCACCTTGAAAAAAATCATAATCTCAGCTCAAACGCTGCAGAGAATCCTGAAATAGCTGGCTGAGGGAGGCTGCCAGCTAACCACCCTCGTGGTGTAATCTTTTTGAAGGGGGATCTGAGTGGTACATCTCTGCATCTGCCAGGCATGGGAATATGCTCCTGATTTTATATTAAATGAAAAAGAGATTACTTACCTCTATATGTAATATGAGTTTAATTGTGTACCTAATAATTGATAATAAAAATTATGTTTCAAACATTATGATAAATTTATTACATTATTTGATTTAATCCACACAACTCTTATGAGATTTGTACTGTTATTAACATCATTTTACAGGAAAAAATTTATCCAGAGCTCAAGAGGTAAAGAAATGCAGGAAGTGGCCTTCAGTATGCAAGCACAGGTTTGTTTGCTGTACTAGTCTGTGCTCTATTTAGTTTTATGGAGGTACATATATAGGAAAAGAATGAAAGAAAATAAATACACACATAAATGGTGATAGTGATTATATGGTAGGTTTGTTGTTGCTTAGTTCCTAAGTTGTGTCCAACTCTTTTGTGACCCCATTGACTGTGGCCTGCCAGGCTCCTCTGTCCATGGGATTTCCCAGGCAAGAATACTGGCATGGGGTGCTCGTTCCTTCTCCAGAGGATCTTCTTGACCCAGGAACCAGACCCATGTCTCCTGCATTGACTGGTGGATTCTTTACCACTGAGCCATCGAGGAAGTCTATATGGCAGGATACAGGTTATTAAAATTTTTATTCCTTTATTTTCTACATTTTTTACCGTGAGATACTTTGGTTATCTATTGAGGCATAACAAACTACCCCAAACTTATTTTTATCATTCAGCGATCATTTCAGAAATTCAGACAAGATATAGTGGTGATGGCTTGATGCTGCTCCACCATGTGTAGGGCCTTAGCTGAAAAGACATGAATGACTAGGAGTTACTCCATCAACTGAGGAATTGGAATCCTCTGGAGATTTCACATGTCTAGTGCCTGGGATGGGATGACTATAAGGCTGGTCTTAAGTGGGTCATTTGATTGAAGAACCTTTATATGCTGTGTACATTCTCATGTGGCCTTGGATTCTGTACAGCATGGCTGCCTCAAGTTAGACTTCTTAAATGGTAGCTCAGAGCTTCAAGAGCAAATTTTCCAGAAAACACGGAGAAAGCTATATGGTTTTCTATGACCTAGCCTTGGAAGAAATATAGCTCATTTCTGCCATACTCTTTTGATCACAATCCACCCAGATATGAGGGGAAGGAATACAGATTTCACATCTAAATGGAAAGATTGTAAATGAATGCTTACTATATTTAATTAATAAAACATCCAGAAGATATGGGGCTTCCCAGGTGGCACTAGTGGTAAAGAACCCACATGCCAATGCAGGAGAAGCAAGACACGAGTTCTATCTCTGGGTTGGAAAGATCCCCTAGAGAAGGAAATGACAACCCACTCCAGTATTCTTGCCTGGAGAATTCTAGTACAGAGAAGCCTGGTGGGCTACAGTCCATAGTGTCACAAAGAGTCAGACACAGTTGAAGTAATTTAGCATGCACGCACAAGAGGACATATTTGCATAGTCAGAAAAAAGTAAAATTTAGATATTAAACAATCCCAGTTTAATTTTTATTATGGAATAGATTTGGCAAAAACGTGTGTGTGTGTGTGTATGTGTATTTTTAATTTATGTAATTTGGTAGTAGAGAATCTGAGCTGTCTCATACTAATACCTACATTTTCTGGATTTATCTATAATAATTGTAGGGTTAATAAAAGGCAAGATAGTAGATCCTGTATTCGAGTTTTGTGCATAGGAAAATGTTGAAGTCGCTACCACTATAAAAAATTTTCATCGGTTTAATAAATCTTCAAAGGTCTATTGTACCCTTAATTCTGTTTTTCACACAAGGATTTTCCTTTGTTTAAAAATCATAAGCATTTCACACATGAAAGTGTTACAGAGGCTTATTTATCACATAACTTTAGAATGCTTCTATGTATCCCACTAAATAATAATGATGTAAATTTGGCTGAAAGGGAAAACCTAAGGGAAAGCCTGTCAGTTCCCCAGAATAATATTCCCAAACCACATCTTGAGTCTTTCTTTTAAAACACTTGCCCTCAGACACTTTTTATATATTACAGAATACAAGCAGGAAGTGAGGTCAGCTTTATAATATTTAAAATTCACCTGATATTTTTATTTTCTATGAATTTCCTTTCTAGGATATGTGCACCAGATTGCTAAATTTTTAAATTATTCCATCAGGAAACAATATTCCTGTAGAGTAGGGGAGAAATGTTTGGCATGTGTCAATTAAATACAACAAAATGCAATAAAAGTAAATCTTCTCAATTTTTTCCTTGAGATTGAAACCAAGGAAAAATCAGTGAAAACACTATGGGTAGTCAAAAGTTAAGCATGGACTTTGGAATCAAACAGATCTGAGTTTGTATTTAGCTTCAACACTTAGACAAAGTATTTCTGGTTCTGCAAGAACTTTAAATTCTTGAGCCTGACTGTCATCAACTATAAAGTAGTTCAGTTCAGTTCAGTCACTCATTTGTGTTGGATTCTGCGACCCCATGGACTACAGCACACCAGGCCTCCCTGTCCATCACCAACTCCTGGAGCTTGCTCAAACTCATGTCCATTGAGTTGGTGATACCATCCAACCATCTCATCCTCTGTCATCCTTTTCTCCGACTGCCTTCAGTCTTTCCCAGCATCAGGGTCTTTTCCAATGAGTCATTTCTTTGCATCAGGTGACCAGAGTAGTGGAGTTTAGCTTCAACATCAGTCCTTCCAGTGAATATTCAAGACTGATTTGCTTTAGGATTGACCGGTTAGATCTCCTTGCAGTTCAAGGGACTCTCAAGAGTCTTCTCCAACACCACAATTCAAAAACATCAATTCTTTATCCCTGTAAAGTAGAGACAATAATATTTTTCTTATAGGTAAATTGTGAGGCTTGAAAGAGGTGTAGATTAAACATTTTACTTGGTACTTAGCTCATAGAAAATTATGTAAAAGTAGCAATGATTATTTTATTACATTTTAGCGTAACTTGATAGAATTGGAGTTCTATTTTTATAGTATTTAATAAAAATATATTTGGATCAATCAGAAGTCAGCTTGAGAAATCCAGCCGATATATGAAAGGGTGATTTACTACTTTAAGTTTTAACTTCACTATTTATCAGTTCTGAAGGAATCATAACATACTTTTTCTTAAAATCCACAAATTCCAGCTAAATAAGAGGACATACAAAGTCAGCTGAGAAAAAGATGAATGTGTGTTTACAAGAATCTGCCCAATAGATAAATATTTCATATGCTCAATGATTTTCATATAATTTATTTTAATTTAGCTTAGTATGGTACTTGTCATAAGGTATATATCCATTAATAAATATTCATTGAATTAAAGCATATCCATCTTTTTACTGATATATATGAGTTTTTCATATATTAAATATACAAACCACTTGTCAGTTTTATATGTTGTGAATATTATTTCTCCAATTTGTCATTTTCTTACAATATTGTTTTCCTCATGCTTTTATTTGCTTGTGTTCCCTCTATTAAAAATATTATTTTATGCTTAAAAATGCCACCTTCATCTCTTTACATTTAAATATTTTTTCATCTGCAAGGAAACGTTTTGAGGTGATATCTCTCCCATTTATCTCAGAGACTATTCATGCAGGAAATGTAAAGGGGTTATATAACTTGCCTTAGTTTATATAGTCATTAGCAGATCTGGGATTCTAACTAGGGAGGCTAATTCTAACACAATCTTAACCCTGCATTGTAAGTATCCCAATTTAATATTTGAAAAACAGAACATTTTATTTCTACCTCAGAAACTGCCTTTTCCTGTTCTTCTCTATATCAGTTACATATCATTTTACTGCTATTACACTTGGAAAAATTTGAATACCTAATACAATGGCCTGCAAAACCCTACAAGATCAGATGCCTTTGATCTCATCTTGCACAATACTCTTTCCTTCTTTTATTTTTTTTAACCTTGTATTCAGCACTGACCTTAAATACTCTAAGCTTATTTCCATCTTATTTCTGTGAAGAGTCATGTTAGAAATAAGGAGAAAAAGTGTGAGAGGTACTAGTGAGTCAAAACCAGCACAATTCTGAAACTGATTGAGTTGGAGGGACTCAAAGTCATTTTGGAATGAGAAAGTACCATTAATGTAAATAAGGAATGCTAGGAGATGACAGTTGGAAAACACTTGGAAAATTATGAACGGTTTTCACAACAGTACTTTTGAGTTTTTAATTTGAGATGGCATTGGTAGTCAGGATATATGGAATTTGAACTTAGCAGAGAAGTCAGGACTGAAAATGAAGTTATTGGACTGTGTAAGAATAATCAAAGGTGGCAGTTAGAATGAGAAAATAGCTTGGGGCTACACTCTGAAATCACTCGATTTTTGGAGACAGAAAGGATATTGATAAAATTAGCTTACTTCAGTGGAAAAAATGGTGGGGTTTTTGGTTTGTTTTTGTTTTCGAGTGGAAGAAACATTAAGTCTGTAATTTGAGCAGAAGGAGCCAATGGAATAGTAAAGGAAGATGAATTTTTTATTTAACTTTCTTTCTAGAGCAGGTAAACAGTGAAAGATTTGGAAAATATAACATTAATCTTGCTATTTGAAGTACTTTGTCAAAGTTTTTTTTTTTTTTTTTCCAATTTTTACAACTTCCAGATCTTCACTTATGTGTGACAACATTAAGAAATCAGACTTTGTTTTCTAATGGGAGGATTTTCTTAACTGACAGTATTTGAAATTATATGCATAAATGCAGTGGCCTATCCCATGAAGACTTGGCTTTCTTCTCACTGGGTGTGTGACATGTTGATGGTCAAGTATTATAAAGTTATGGTTTGGATTCTCCCTTTGAGGGAGAGAGTTAAACATGAAGACCTTTCTTCATATTCCCTTCAGATCTGGAATTCTGTGAATATGTGACACTCCACATTATTCTTTTGAAAGTTCTGAATTATAAAATGAAGTTTATAGTAATTTTTCTTGAGATTATTTAGATAAATTTTATTTTTAATGTGTTTTTTGTCAACAACTATTTTTGAAGTCTTACCATGTGCCAGTTTAAATGTTAGTGCATATGAAAGGTTAATTACATAATAAAAATTCAATGAATGTTCATTTCTATTAATATTATTAAAAAGTATCATGTCTGTCCAAAGACAATGGAGAGGAGTACAGTGCAAATAATAGTATGAAGAAAATAATTTGGTCATCAAATAAATTACTCTAACTTTAATGCTCAAAAAATGCTTCAAACATTTTCACTGAGTGAAAATATTTTAGTGAGTCAAGTTATTAATAAGAAAATCACCACTGATTGATTATATATAGAGTCCATGACACTGTGCTTTAATTATGTATTGGACCCATGACACGTATGTGTTAGAGGAGAATCAATTACTGAACTACCATGAAATGGTCCACTGCAGCCAGTTCAATAGTGCAGTTGCTGGAAAAAGCATATTTATTGGAGTGACCTACAAGTAAGATTGAGTTGAGTTTGCAAGTGTCTTACTGTAGGTAAATGTCCTTTCTGTCTTTCATGGTCAAGTGGTAGAAGATTGATTATAGCTGAACAGTCTTCATCTGTTCCTACATTTCAAACATCTGAGAACTGCTCTTTGCTTTTTCATGTGCTCTGTTGAAGAAATCACACTTAAGTTTTCTTTGGGTGCATAAACTGGCTGACAGTCAGGGAATCAATATATCCTGTTGCACAGTGTTCAAACCTGCTATTAAGAGAAAAGTAACACTAAAGATGTGTTTCCTTGCAGGATAGTGCAGAATTGATCACTTCTCTGCTTCACAGTGGAGCTGATATACAGCAGGTTGGGTATGGTGGCCTCACTGCCCTGCATATTGCTACAATTGCTGGTCACCTAGAGGTAAGTCACACCTTGGTCACCTGCAAAAACAAATCTGCCTCTTTGGAATCCTGTTTTTAACTGTTTTCAAATGCTGACTTTTGAAATTCTAGGAGTTGGCTTAATTTTAGCTAATGAATCCACACATTTTGAGGGAGACCGAAATAAGCTATATAGATGTTCTTTTGATAGTAAATTCAGTCTGTTCTGTAACAGTGTAATCAAATATTAATTAATATAAAGATGGCTAGATATATAGAGGCTATATAGCATTGAGAGACTTCCCAGGTGGTGCAGTGGTAAAGAATCCACCTGTCAAGCAGGAGGCATCAGAGATGCAGGTTTGATTCCTGGGTCAGGAATATCCCCTAAAGAAGGAAATAGCAACCCACTCCAGTATTCTTGCCTGGAAAATTCCATGGACACAGTCCATAGAGCAGCAAAGAATTGGACACAACTGAGCAACTAAGTAGAAGCATATAGCAGTTATTAGAAACATAGATACTGGAGTCAGGCAACTGTTGCTACCACTTGCTATATTTACCTCAAGCAAGTTACTGTATCTTCAAGTATCTGTTTTCCTCATTATAAAATAGAAATGATAGGCCCATCATAGTGATTAAATTGGGAGAAGGCAGTGGCACCCCACTTCAGTACTGTTGCCCAGAAAATCCCATGGACGGAGGAGCCTGGTAGGCTGCAGTCCATGGGGTCGCTAAGAGTCAGACACGACTGAGCGACTTCACTTTCACTTTCCACTTTCATGCACTGTTGAAGGAAATGGCAACCCACTCCAGTGTTCTTGCCTGGAGAATCCCATGGATGGAGAAGCCTGGTAGGCTGCAGTCCATGGAGTCGCACAGAGTCGGACACGACTGAAGGGACTTAGCAGCATTAGATGATCCACATAAAAGACTTTGCAGATAGCTTCACTCAAGGTAAGGACTCAGTGAAAAATTATTCAGTAATTCATTCACTCATGCATTATTTTATTTATTAAGCATCTATTGTACACCAGATATTGTTCTAGTTGCTGAGGTGACTGTAACAAGTAAGACAAGAAATATTTTGGAATTTAGTTTTAGAGAACAAAACAAGCAATAAGGAAAAAATTATTATATAATGTTAGTTGTGAATATAAGAAAAATAATAAAATGAGGTAAAATGAAAACAGCATGAAGAAGTAGGCACCATTTTAAACAAGCTATATAGTGAAGCTATGATTAATATATGTAATAGTACCTGCAAAGCCCTGAGGCAGAGATAGCTAAGTGTATTTGAAGGGCACAAGTAAGCCAAAGTCATTAGTATATATGAGCTGGAGGTAGAGTAATGGACATAAGGTCAGGTGACGGTTACAAATAAGATCGCAAAGCGTTTTAAAGGCCATAGAAGGGACTCTGGCCCTTATCTAAAATTTAATTGGTGAAATATTATTTTATATATGAGAAACACTTTAATTTTCATTATTTAATTTATTGCAGAAATCCTTATGAAATAGTTTTTATCATCACTGCCATTTAATAGATATAAAACCAAGGCTGTTATACAGTAATTATCTTTACAGATTACAAAGCCATGGAGAAAAAAAAAGGCCATGTTTGGAATCCTGGTCATTTTACTCAAACTCCCATGATTTTCACATGCTATTAATTGTGGTACCCACATGTAGCATGTCTGACTCTTTACAACCCAATGGACTGCCAGGCTCCTCTGTCCATGGGATTCTCCAGGAAAGAATATTGGAATAAGTTGCCATTTCCTTCTTCAGGGGATCCTCTTGACCCAGGGATCAAACTTGGGTCTCCTGCACTGCAGACAGATTCTTTACCAGCTGAGCTATGAGGGAAGCCCAAAGTGAAAGTGAAAGTGACTCAGTCCTGTCTGACCCTTTGCAACCCATGGACTATATATATAGTCCATGGAATTCTCCAGGCCAGAATATTGGAGTGAGTAGCCTTTCCCTTCTCCAGGGGATCTTCTCAACCCAGGGATCAAACCCAGATCTCCCACATTGCAGGCAGATTCTTTACCAGCTGAGCCACAAGGGAAACCCATGTAAATGCAACATTGTAATAAATGAGCAGTCTTGTGTCTTCATTATTAAGTCTTTATCTATTTCTCTCTTTTAATCATGTTGCAATTTAAGGTATACCTTCCTCACTAACACACAGGCACAATTGTGAACAAATAGAACTGCATGTAAAATCACACATAAAACCTGTAAAATAGGTGTGTGTCATCCCTCTTAACAGTGTCAATTCAAAGGTCTCTTCATTCAATAAATATTAACATATCTCATTGGGGGTAAAATAATTTCCTTTGTGTTGACATTTCCACTCCTTACTATATTTCCCTGAAAATAGATTATCTCATTTCCCAGAATATAAAGCTTTTTGATGATATTCATTATAAATATAAATGAATTTGTATTACTTATTAGGAGAAGAGAAATCCCATTAGAATCACTTAAATATAAATATTATCCAAAAAAGAAACTGACTGAGATCAGTGATGAACTAAATGGAAGGTAAATATACAGAAATCTGGGTAGAAGAATTGATGAGGTAGACATAAAGTCCCAGTAAAATACATTCAACCTTTTAATGCCAGGAAACATTTTGCAAAACAAAATCCTTTTTGTTTAACACTGAACTGATTACATTTGTGGGTGACAGAATTATAAAAGGGTCAAAAGCAAGATGGTTAAGAGTTTGGTGTCTTATTCAAATAACTGTTTTCTTGCTTTCTAAATCATAGTAGGGAAGTAAGAATTATATTGATTCTGCCAGCCATAGGTCAAATTTTACTAAAATAATTCCAAATAGGCATCTACTCCTATGGTGCAATTCTCCAAGTTTTTCAACTTCCTTCACTGCTGCTGCTGCTAAGTCGCTTCAGTCATGTCCGACTCTGTGCGACCCCATAGACGGCAGCCCACCAGGCCCCACCATCCCTGGGATTCTCCAGGCAAGAACACTAGAGTGGGTTGCCATTTCCTTCTCCAGTGCATGTCCTTCACTAGCTCTGGTGTAATATTTAATGACTTTTATAGTCAATCATGAATACTGCCATAATAAGGTGTATATACATTAATCTTTATTCTCTTATCTATTGGACTAATTTAGTTACAGATCTTGTAGGAAAATTGTGTTTAAAAAAACCTGAAAGTATCATGTTCAAAATACAGATTTTTTCTTTGAATTATTTCTTTCATAGTTAGTAATTGCAGTACTGACTTTATATTCATTCATTCATTCATTTAACAAATATTTTTCAGCCTCTACTTTTTCCAGTCTTTTGTTAGAATATGGAAATGATACAAGAAAATAAGACATAGTTTCTCCCCCTAAAGACTTTAAATTATAGCTGAACATAGAAAATGGAAAATTTATATAAAGAATTCAAAAGTAAAATAGCAGTGTAGTCATATGTATAGGAAAGGAAAGAGTCAAAGATCAAAGCAAGTTTGATATTAGGAATAATTAGAAACATGATCATTGCATAATATGTGCAAAGAACAGAGAAAAGTATGAGGATTTCACTGGGAACTGAGATCAAGGTAGATTAGAAGATTTAGGGAAGGGTTTCTGAAAAGTTTAAAATCAGGCTGAAAAGTGGGTAGAACTGGACAGAGAAAGGAAAAGGAATTATGTCTAAAACTATGAAAGAAAAATGAGTTAAGTACATTTAGGGGAGAGTAAATAGAATGATAGCATGAAACAGATTGTGAAGAGTCCCTTTAAGTAAATGTGGGTGTTAGGAATGGACCAGATTAAGGAAACTAAAAATGGGAGTCCAAGGAGTTTAATTTAATTCAATAAGCAAATATAGTTCATGATGTCCTATACGCAAGACCAGATGGTATGGTAGATAAAAAGATGAATAGAACATACAAATTCCCACTCTTCAAGATACTTACAACAAATACGATTGTTTTCCAATAAGAAATGAGAAGACATTAAATCTTTCTGAGCGAGAGAATGATTGGATGCATGATATATAATGTGTTAAACAGGATTTCTTTGACCTCAGTGTTTTGTATTGATTCCAGAGTAATAATATGATGATTAAATAGATGAAGACAAACCGGGTAGAGGATTCAATTCTGAGGAAAAAGTATTTATCTCCAGACATGTAGATTTGCTGATAATACCCAGATTTTCAAGTGGAAAAATTTGTTAATAATTTAAAAATATACAGTTAGTACACAGTGAAGAATTTGGGACTTAATGTAAGTTTTAAGAAATTATATGGGATATTTGCAGGCATATCAGTAGCTGAAATGTGGCTGAGAACTAAGCCAATCTACAGAGACTTTAGGAATTACTGAACAGCCTTTGAGGAAGCAAAGAAGGATTGGTTGGAGTGGTATGAGGGAAACAAGCATGTTGTAACCTCACAGTAATTAGGGGGATGGAGAGTTTCAATAGATAAAGTATTCTGGGTATCAAATAATGGAGAAAATTTGAGTGTAAGAGAATAATATATATATAATAGGAGTGGAATATGCATTAGTTTTAGTTACTAGTTTTTGTTACTCTTGGTTATCAGGAACGGTGGCAGTGGATGAGTGGGAGTTTCCTTTCATTAGTAGTCGCTTTCCTTTATTGCCCACCTTTTTTTCTGTGAAACAATGACTGATGCTGTCTGACAGCCCTCTTTGTCTACGCATATCAAATTCAGACCCTCCATTACTGTCTCAAGTGTTTTGGTTCTCCCATAATTGTGAATTCTATTAAACAATTTTGCAATAAAATTTACATTGACTAAGCAGCTGTCCCCTTCAATAACAGGGAACATGTGCTACAGATTCTGAGACATGCTGACTGCAATTTGAGACTCAGATTTAGATTTACTGTGCTTTGAAAAGCAGGCAAATATTAGTTGTCCTGGGTCTCACTACTTCTCCCTGAGTGATTTATCCATCTATCAGTACATATGCATGTGCTGCTTTATACAAGGCTAAGATCCCGTCAGCAATCAATAAACAAGCATTAAGCCCTTTTCTCCTCTTTGAGTCCAGAGGGTACATGAATCATATGCTCTCTCAAGCATGGAAATTGAGAACTATTGGCTAGCATGTGGTAGTGTTTTATCATTCTCATATATTTGTTATTTGGTTCTCTTGAGGTAGCTATCCTTAGACTCAGCTTACCAGTGAGGAAACTGAGGATTGCAGAAGTTAAGTGACTTCCACAGGATCATGCAGATAATAAATAAATGAGATGAATAAGACTCAAGCCTGGTTATCTGACTCCAAATCCCTGATTTTGTAAATAAAAAGACAATTACTCCCTTATGACTCTTGTTCAGTCGCTCAGTTGTCTGACTCTTGGCAACCATATGGACTGTAGCACGCCAGGCCTCCCTGTTCCTCACCATCTCCCAAAGTTTGCTGAAGTTCATGTCCATTGCATTGGTGATGTCATCCAGCCATCTCATCCTCTGATGCCCTCTTCTCCTTCTGTCCTCAGTCTTTCTCAGAATCAGGGACTTTTCCAATGAGTTGGCTGTTCGTATCAGATGATGACTCTTGTATATATTGCTAAAACAGGGCTTACAGCCATAAGGCACAAAACAAGTATTCAGAAAACAAAATGGAAACTGAATATGTTACTATCTGAGGCCCAGATATTGCTATGAGTACAATTAAAGCAATATTAATTGATTCAAGTATAACTTTATTTGATGCTTAGTAAATGGTCACAAGAACCCATGGGGATGTAATGCATGTATGAGAGCATTCAGTATATACATATCCCCTCACATGCATATGCATGCACACACGCATACCCCAAGCGAAAACACATTATATTTAGTCAAGTATCTCTTTAAAAAGCTGTTACATTTTGATGTTTCATGCAGTTGTTTCTGCAGTTATCAGGAGAAAAATCAGTTATGTGTAGCTTTAGAAAACTGAATCGCAATGAGAAAAGCATGTCTGGGATGATGCAATGTATAATGTACAGGAATTGTGGAGTGTTTTATTTTTCACAGAAAGCTATAGTTTCATGTATGCTTTGTGCAGGTGATATATTATTTTCATAGTTGAATTTATTCTGTCCTACCTTATCCTATTTTGGGGACTGTTGAAAATCCTGCTTCAGAAATACTTCTCAGTTCTTTTGTAATTTATATATGATTTCAAGGAAATGTTGTTGTTTTTCCAGTTCATTTTTAACTAAATCTTCTGAATGCTTCAGGAGAGAGTTTTGTTTGCTAAAAATCTTCTGACTCTTGTTTCTTTAAAATGGCTGAAGTTTTCTTTCCAAAGGCACAAACAAGTGAATGCTTGGAATTATAAAATATGGTTTCTCTCTCTAAGAGATATTGTACTCATGAGTTTTATAGCTAAAAAGTATCAGATGTGCCTCCAGTTTATGACTAGGCAGTAATTCCTTATGAACTTCATTTGCAATCAGGCAAGTGACTTAATCCTCATTTGAAATTTTATCTTCATTTTCCAGATTTAAAAAAACTGAGGTGCAGAGAAGTTAAGTAGCTTGTCCAAGGTGACAGAGCTAATGATTGGTAGAGTAGATGTTTACATGCTGTGTGGTGTCAGAACCAGCACTCACAATGCTATACTACCCTTCTTCTAATCTGTGCAAAACCTCTCAGTCCACCTGACCAGAATTTAAGCTTCAGAAGCTCAGAATTCAAATGTCATGGAAACTTCTTATATTCTCATTTCTGAATTGTCTCAAAGACTAAGCACATCAAGATATTCTGGTCCCTTTTTATATGAACCGCATTCTTCTAAGCTCTATTCCTAATTTCTTATATTTCTGCATTGTATTTCTAAACAGTTCTCTTGACATATAATTCATATGCCACACAATTCACCTATTTAAAGTGGACATTCAGTGGTTTTCTACCAAATTCACAGAGTTGTATAATAATTACTATAATCTAATTTTAGAAAAATTTTGTCACCCTGAAAGGAAATGTAATATCCAGTAGCATCAGTCCCATCTACCTTTCATGGCCCCCATCTAGACAACCACCAATCTACTGACCATTTCTATAGATTTGTCTAGTCTGGCTACTTCATATAAATGGAATCATAAAAGATGTGATCTTTTGTCATTGACTTCTTTTACTTAGCATAACATTTTCAAGGTTTATCTAGTGCAACAGGATTGGTTTATATCAGAATCATGTTATAATTATATATGCCTTTACTTAGCAAATTATCAAAAGGTATATAATTCAGCCAATAGTGTAACTGCAGTTCTCTTAAGCTATTCCTCTATTTTCATTATAAATTGATGCTGGAAGAAAAATTTAAACTAAACCTTCAGATGCTCAAACTATATTATGTAGTCAAAAGCATGTGCTCAAGTTGTCAGGCTAGGAACACCTCCATTAAAGAAAGTGGCTGAGTAAGGCCTGTTTCTGAATGGGCATACCACCTCTTACATGGGTACTAGACGAGACCCCAGTTCAAGGTGATCAATTCCCCTGTCTAACAGAGGCTCATTCTTTAGATTTTGAAGCACTTGTAAATTTTAAAACATCTCTAACAATGCAAAATTCCCTAATGCTTGAAGTTAGCTCTTGTGGTTAAAATCTTACTAATCAGTTCATACCCTAAAACTTCACTAATTGAACTATGATCCACTGACCAACAAAGTAGGATTGTCAGGGAGCTAGTTAAAAAAATAGAATCTTAGACCTACCTAAAATCAGCATTTTAACAAGATTCCCATGTGATTGATATACATACTCAAACTTAAGAGGCACTTCCCTGAAAAATATTAGAAGTTAGATTTAAAGGAGATATCTGTGAGAGAAGGATAGCTTGAAACTATTATGGATAATTACAAAGAAGTACTATCTTCATTTGTTTTAGAATTTTGCTTCTTACTAACCCTGACTTGAATTATTTTAGTAGCTTTTTCATCATTATCAGAGCTTATTCCAGAGCCCAGGATCATAACCATTCACTATGTATATCATATGCCTAATACTATGACACATAGTAGGCACTCTGTGCATGTTAACTTCTATTTTCCTTTCTGAGATATAAATCTTATAAGAGAAGTATTTACTATAAAAAATTTAAAATATAATGGAGATACAACACAATAATTTGAGCTACCAGGGAAGCTATAATTATAAATAACCCAGTTTAAATATTAACTAAGGATTTAAATTGATGTTTCTCCAAAGAAGATATACAGATGGCCAAGAAGCACATGAAAAGTTGTCCATCATTAGTCATTAGAAAAAGCAAATCAAAACCACAGTGAGATGCCACATCATATCCAACAGGATAAATATAATTTTAAAAAGACCATAACACGGACTGGTGAGGATATGGATAAACTGGAACCCTCATACATTGTTGGTGGAAATATGAAATGTTGCCGCTGCTTTGGAAAACAGTTTGGCAGTTCTTCAAGTAGTGAAACCACAGAGTTACTTATAGGACCCACTAATTCCACTCTAGGTATATACCCAAGACTCACAAAAATTTGTACATTATTATTTGTACATTATTTGTACATTTGTACAAAAAATTTGTACATTATTTGTACATTTGTACATTATTTGTACATTTGTACAAAAATTTGTACATTATTATTTATGATAATCAAAAAGTAGAAACAAATGTATATCAACTGATGAGTGGAATAAGTAAAATTTGGTGTAACCTATTACGGGATTTTCTTCATCAATAAAAAGGAATGAAGTACTGAGATGTGCTACAACATAGATGAACCCTGAAAATGCCATTGACTTGTGAATGCTGCTATGGTAGGAGGGCTGCAATAGACCTATCTAGCTTTGAACATCCATGATTATTTAGGCTTATATGTATAGCTGAGCAAAAGGGAATGTGAATTTTATATTTTTATTATTGCGAAAAGCCTTTCAAAAAGTAGATTTATTTACTTTTTACAGTATGAATACCTTCTTTCCTTTGCATAAAATATCAATATCCATTATCTTTTCCAATTTAAATAATAAAATCTTGTTAAGTATAAGGGATTGAGGGTTTTTTTAACTGATATATATATTGATTTTTATATTCCTTATTCTATTGATGCCTATTTTGTATTAAGTTTTTTCTTACTGACTTGGAAGAATTAAGTGTTTTGAGGAATTAAGTTTTGTCATATCTGTTGCAGCCTATTTTATTAGTTTCCCCTTTCAGAATTTTTATGTGTATTTTCAAATTTTTATGACCAGATTTTTAGTCTTTTGCTTTATGGTCTCTGCTTAGAAAGTCTTGGTCCTTTAAACATGGTATAAAAAAAGGAAGTCCTAAATATTTCTTCAAGTACTTTTAATTGTTTTTCCTCCCATATGCTGATTATATCTGTAATGTTTTTCAATATATGATAAGATATAGGAATCCAGTTTTTAGTTTTCTACCCACAAAATTATCCAGGTATTCTAAATCAATGTGTACTGAATTCTCCTTGTTTTCCCCCCGTCTTAAATACTTGGGTATATCTGTGTTTTCCAATGCTAATAGCAAACACAACTCTTTTATTAGTTAGTGTATATTTAGGTTATGTTTTAATACCTAGAAGTGCAAGTACTCTCTCCTGGCACCTTTTTCTTCTATTTTTTTTCTCACAGAACTTTTCTGACTTTTCTTCCATTTTTAAATGACCTTTAGAAGCACTCGCTTACAATAATAAGAGCATGAACTCCAAAGCTAGATTCTCTGAATTTAAATCTCAGAAAATATCTACAACTTACTAGTTTCATACCATTGGGAAAGACACTTTTACTGTCTGGGTCTCAGTTTTCTAATTTTAGAAAACTGATTATATTATTATGCACCTACCTTATTGGCTTTGTGTGTGTGTGTGTGTGTATTATATTGTGACCTAATATATTTTAAATTTTAGGCACTGTCTAGAACATAAAGTGCTAAGAAATTTGGCTATCATGTTTTATTTGTTTCTGATTTAATTGTTATTTGATTTTTTTCTAAGGAAAAATATGACGGTATCCTAACTAGGATTATTTAAATTGTAATATAAATCCTAATTTATAAATTAATTTAAGAAAAATTAATAATCCCATAATATTGGGTCTTCCTATTTAAGAACAATATGTTTCTTTCCATTTATTAAAGTTTCTGTAGAATATTTTCCTTGTGGTTTTGTTAAAATTTATTGCTAGGTGTTTTTTTTTTTTTTTGCCACTAATGCAAATAACAGTGTATTTTTTAATTTGTTACAATTTGTTTATAGGAAACTTGTTGATTATTGATTTTTTATTTTATAACGGTTGAACTTACTGATTTATTTTACTGTTCTTAATAGATATCTCAGGTGAATCTTTTGTATATCCCTGATTGACAGTTATATTCCCCAAATGTGGTAATAATTTTGCTTCCTTCAGTTATTAAAATCTTGTTTTTCTCTTTCCTAATTTCATTGGCTGATTCTCCCAGAACAATTGTCATTCTTCTGCTGAATGATTTTGAACTTGCACAGTGACATAACTGGTCATGACATATTATTCTCTTAGCTTGCTACTGAACTTGTGTTGCTGATATTCATAAGTGAGGTTAGTCTGTGGTTTTCTTTTTTGTATTGTTATATTAGTTAGCTAGGTCTTCCATAACAAAATACCACAGACTATATGGCTTAAATCACAATTTATTTTCTCAGTTTGGAAGCTAAAAATTCAAGATCAAAGTGTAGGCAGGTTTTGTTTCTTAAGCTTCTCTCCTTGGCTTGCAGGTGGCCTTCTGCACATGTGGACATGGCTGAATCAGTGTACACATACCTGGTGTCTCTCTTTGTGTGTGTGTGTATGTGTGTGTCCTAATCTCCTCTCTTATAAGGATATCAGTTGTATTGGATTAGGGACCACCATACTTAATTATATCTTTAAAGGTACTATCTCAGAATAGAATTATATTCTGAAGGACTGAGGTTTGGGGCTTCAACGTATAAATCTGACAGCATTCAGGAGGGGCCCCACTCAATCCATTCCAATTATATTTGTCAGGCTTTGGAATAAATGCTGGATTTGTAGAAAGAGTTTACAAACTTCATGTATGTCTGTCTGTTTCTCTTTCTCTGAAATTCTGGTATATAACACTATGTGATTTCATGGTATGCAGCACTATTACCTTATCTCTGATTTCACCCAAAATTTTGCAGACAGGAATAAATCCTATGTGAACATCATGGGCTAACCACAATTCAGGTACAAAAAGCATAAACAAGGGTCAACTATACCACTCAATGCACATCATTATAAATTATTGCTTAAATATCACCCTACTGATGCCATTAATGATTGATAGGTATTCTTATCACCATTCATTGCCATTAACTCTAAACTTTGTCTGCATAGTCATTTGCAGTTCCATGATGCCAAAGTTTGAGAAAGCTTCAAGTCAAATTGGTTAAGCCCGAAACTCAACACACAGTCTTAAATAACTAGACTTGATTTAGGAACACTATATCTTATGTGGCATTCAGAAGTGGTTTTCTCGGAAGCCAAAACTAGAAACTCTATGCTCCAATTACTGAATGTGCCCTGTGTTGCAGAATACTGTTTATTAAAGGCCTGAAGGCAGTCTCCTACTGTCTAGGCTTTTGGTCTGGAGATTGAGACAAGATCATAGATCATGCATCATAACCAGTAATATTATGGTCTCAGAAGCAATGCTTTAAGCATGTATCAAGTGTCAGAGAGTTGTAAGGAGATACTAGCTGAGTATCACTTTTCTTTCTGGCACTTAAGTCTTTGCCATTGATTCTATAGGATATTATTAAACATTAAGTATTGCATTTGGGGATTCGGGATAAGGTAAAATAGCATAAGCAAGGAAAGCTTTATAGGCTAATAAAAATTTAGATGAGCTATTCATCAGCTTGCTACCCTAGAAAATGATGAAAGAAACATTACTTGAGAAATTACATTCAAAGATTATTACTAATCAAATCAATCTGAATTAGAAATCCCATTGTTACCATTCAGTGTTTTTGTGAATTTGCCTCTCTATGCCAACCCTCTTATGCACTGAATTGATTCCAACACCCTAGATCCTTCACACATTTAAAAAATAGACAGATAGATGGATATAAAGATAGCAATAAGGATTTATATGTATCATTCATATGTAAATTGTATTATACAGTATATCAGCTATAGAAATTTATTTGTTAGGCATTTAAGAAACAGCTGTATATTTTGATACATCTGCATGTAAGTTTCTTTTCCCATGCTACACTCCCTAGCAGGTATTTGAAAGCTGAGTTTTGAATCAAGGTTTCTATAGCTTGCTCAAGTTATATCCCCAGAGTTTCAGACCCCCAGGCATCCTGTGTCTCAGGAGAGCCAAACATTATTATCTCCTCAATTACAGATACATTTGAAGACCAATATTTTCTACCTGACCTTCAAATCCAACAGTAAATACATACTAGTAAAGTAGACTGTGGGTGTTAACTAACTTTCTTTCAGTGATACTTCATTCTGGGATGGTATTTAGGGAGTAGAGCCTTTTAAGTATTTTATCTTCTCTGAATATTGTGTGTTATTTTCCTTGATGACTTCCTTTGCTGCTGCTGCTGCTAAGTCACTTCAGTCGTGTCCGACTCTGTGCGACCCCATAGATGGCAGCCCACCAGGCTCCTCCATCCCTGGGATTCTCCAGGCAAGAACACTGGAGTGGGTTGCCATTTCCTTCTCCAATGCATGGAAGTGAAAATTCAAAGTGAAGTCGCTCAGTCGTGTCTGACCCTTAGTGATCCCATGGACTGCAGCCTACCAGACTCCTCCTTCCATGGGATTTTCCAGGCTGGAGTACTGGAGTGGGGTGCCATTGCCTTCTCCGGATGACTTCCTTTGGTGGCTCTCAAAAAAACCTTTAGAAATTTGTTGAGATTAAGTGGAAGTAAGAGACTAAAAACCCCATGACTGGTTCTAACAACTTCCCTCTCTCATCTCTTTTCTGAGATGCCCTTTAAAGGCACTCAGCACCTCTACTTCTTATCACGTATTCTTGCACAACTATCAGACCAGAATAGCTATTATAAAGCATAGGTCAATTCAGGAAGGTACATAAAGCCTTCAGTAGTTACCCTGAGAAGCAATTCAAGTGGAACCCCTTGAAGCAACTTTAACCTTTCTGCCCATTTCCCTGTTTCTGTGCCTGGAGCAGGCTACTAACTAACTCCCAAATCTCTGGGCTGAGGTGCCCCATAATTATTACAAAGCTCCACACCTGAACATGTCCTGCCAGGAGTAGAAGAATCATTCTCATAATTCCCTCCTGAAAAGGTATACATTGACTGGGAAACTTGGAGGAAATTCCAAATAAATTAAGACAAAGGGCAATGGATGTACATCATTTGTCTGGAACTATCTAGAATATTCCTAGTAGTCAATATGTTGCTTCAGTCTTCTCTTCATTTGTACTGTCATCATTCTCCTGGACTTCTTGTGGTAGTACTCTGACTTATAAGGCTGTCCTCCAATCTTTTACAGTTCACTTTATCCTAAGAATTCCTAAAGATGTACTGGGTTCACTAAAGCATGACTTAGATAAAGTCATTCCTCTGACCAAGAACCTTGGTGACACAAGATACACCCTGAAAGGGATTAGAGTGGTAATGACCCAGCTCAGCTACCTTTTTCAGTCATGGATCTTCATTTTCTTAATTTTGCAACCCATGCTCTAAATTAAATTAAATGCCCCCTTTTATATTTCCTATGATTTTTATTACATCACAGCCTCTTTATAGTTTGCCTATTCCACCCACATTCAAAGATCAGCTAAAATCCCACCTTCGTTAAACTCCTGGATCCCTCCAACTTGAGATGGTTCCACGCTCTCAACAACACAGCACTTTATACTTTTTTGTAGCATGTAGTACTGCCTGTTTGATAAACATGGTTTTATTTGCTTTATTATGTATTTTTCTTGTACATCAAAATGCATGTTAAAATCTTTACAGCCTTCACAGCTAAAAGTTTGTGATTTTGCATATAGTATATACCTTAAATAAATGTTTGTCAAATGACTATATTAATGATTATTCAAGTGTTGTTTTAAAAATTATGCAAAATGAGTAAAATTTTTTATACTTTCTTTTTTTTTTAATTTAATTTTATTTTTTAACTTTACAATATTGTATTGGTTTTGCCATATATCAACATGAATCTGCCACAGGTATACACGTGTTCCCCATGCAGATCAGATCAGATCAGATCAGTCGCTCAGTCGTTCCAACTCTTTGCGACCCCGTGAATCGCAGCACGCCAGGCTTCCCTGTCCATCACCAACTCCCGGAGTTCACTCAGACTCAGGTCCATCGAGTCAGTGATGCCATCCAGCCATCTCATCCTCTGTCGTCCCCTTCTCCTCTTGCCCCCAATCCCTCCCAGCATCAGAGTCTTTTCCAATGAGTCAACTCTTCGCATGAGGTGGCCAAAGTGCTGGAGTTTCAGCTTTAGCATCATTCCTTCCAAAGAAATCCCAGGGCTGATCTCCTTCAGAATGGACTGGTTGGATCTCCTTGCAGTCCAAGGAACTCTCAAAAGTCTTCTCCAACACCACAGTTCAAAAGCATCAATTCTTCAGCGCTCAAGCTTTCTTCACAGTCGAACTCTCACATTCATACATGACCACGGGAAAAACCATAGCCTTGACTAGATGAATCTTTGTTGGCAAAGTAATGTCTCTGCTTTTGAATATGCTATCTAGGTTGGTCATAACTTTCCTTCCAAGGAATAAGCGTCTTTTAATTTCATGGCTGCAATCACCATCTACAGTGATTTTGGAGCCCCCAAAAATAAAGTCTGACACTGTTTCCACTGTTTCCCCATCTATATCCCATGAAGTGATGGGACCGGATGCCATGATCTTCGTTTTCTGAATGTTGAGCTTTAAGGCAACTTTTTCACTCTCCTCTTTCACTTTCATCAAGAGGCTTTTTAGTTCCTCTTCACTTTCTGCCATAAGGGTGGTGTCATCTGCATATCTGAGGTGATTGATATTTCTCCCGGCAATCTTGATTCCAGCTTGTGTTTCTTCCAGTCCAGCGTTTCTCATGATGTACTCTGCATATAAGTTAAATAAACAGGGTGACAATATACAGCCTTTACGTACTCCTTTTCCTATTTGGAACCAGTCTGTTGTTCCATGTCCAGTTCTAACTGTTGCTTCCTGACCTGCATACAAATTTCTCAAGAGGCAGATCAGGTGTCTGGTATTCCCATGTCTTTCAGAATTTGCCACAGTTTATTGTGATCCACACAGTCAAAGGCTTTGGCATAGTCAATAAAGCAGAAATAGATGCTTTTCTGGAACTCTTGCTTTTTCCATGATCCAGCAGATGTTGGCAATATGATCTCTGGTTCCTCTGCCTTTTCTAAAACCAGCTTGAACATCATGCAGAAGAGATTCTAATGATACCTTCCATAAGAAAAATAGCTTACAAAGTCACAAACAATTTTTCTGAATATTTTCATACAAATTACTTTTATAAATTCTGTAAAATGAAGTATACAGACTATGCAGACAAACTAATGATCAAGTTTCATCTTTAAAATTTTTTATCTGTCCATTCAATATATCTTTTAACCTATTTAACAAATGAGTGAGGAATTTAAACTTAATCTAATGATTAAGCTTGTCCTTAAAAAAAAATTATAGAGTTTAAATTTAATTCTACTCAACAAAATGAAATCAGCATACCCAAAAGGGAGTGCTCACAGTTAGATCTGCATGTCTCTTTCTGTGACTTGGCTGAACTTTACTTAATCTCCATTGTAATCAATAATGTTTTCTCAAATCCAACATGTGAATTGTGTTCTCTAGCGTAAAATCAGTTACTGACTCACTGTCCTGTGCTATCACAGAGCCTCCACATTGGTAGCTTGTGATCCATTTGTGAACTGTCAAGATAAATGAAGATCTTTGGATTATTTATATCTAACACCCCTCCCCCCCAACACTGATCTAATAATTAGAGAATTGCTATTTGTCTAATCCCTATCCAGTTTGGGCTTCCCTGGTAGCTCAGCTGGTAAGGAACCTGCCTGCAATGTAGGAGACCTGGTAACTCAGATGGTAGAATCCGCCTGCAATGTGGGAGACCTGGGTGCAATCCCTGGGTTGAGAAGGTCTCCTAAAGGAGGGCATGGCAACCCACTCCAGTATTCTTGCCTGGAGAATCTCCATGGACAGAGGAGACTGGTGGGCTACAGTCAATGGGATCGTAAAGTTGGACATGACTGAACAACAAAGTTCACATACACTCACCAGTTCTGTTTTATATCTTTTAGTGTAATTTGTAGCCAAAGTGAATGTGCAGCTTTTACACTGATGATGCTAAGAAGGGTTGAAATGTGATGTTCCAATAAGGACAGTAAGTTAGTTTAGATGGTGGGACTCCCATGAGCAACTATGACAGCATAAGTCCTTGAAAATCAATTCAAAAGGCTCTGCATTATAATATTTTATTGTAAAGGCCTCTGAATGTTTTTAGCTTGTTGTCTTGCTGTTTCTTTAGATAGTTGCTTCTAACTTTTCTGGGTTTACCCTGGAAATCCTCTGTCAACCAGGAAAACTTAGAATTTCCAGCTAAGAAAGCACTTTTTGAACATTTCCACATATGGGGTAATATACCAGGTTTGGGGTTACAGGTATGTATTTTGCCATTCTACATTTCTTTTCTTTTTGCAAGAGATCACGTCTGAGCTCTCACTGGAGCTGCTGAAATTGTTGCAATGGTGTCTAATTTTGGTAACTAAACTTTTCAAATCTCCATAAGCTTATATAACATTTGTAATTGAACAAAACACAGGACCAATATGTGAATAATACATTTATCTTTAAATACTGCTGTCAAATTATGATGGAAACTTTCTGCATTTTTGGCCTTAAAATTTGTCATGCATTATGACATAGCAAATCCACTTCTAGAAATTTGTTTTATGGAATTATCAGTTAAATTATAAAAGTCCCCCTGAAGATATTGTAAAACAAGCTAAATGCCCAGCAATAAACACTGACTAAATCAACAAGGTACATGGGCACAGTGGGATACCTTGCAATTGTGCAGTACTGTGCAATAAATGTGACATTGTGCAAGATTATACATTGACATGAAAAGAGGTAAACAAGGTGTTGTGAAGTATATATTGTGATTTAAGCTTCCTTACTACATTTACTTTTTTTTTTTTTCTTTTTAGCTTGTTACCAGAGTGAAAGATTTTCTTACTACAGTGAACCAGTTCAGTTCAGTAACTCAGTCGTGTCTGACTCTTTGCAACCCCATGAATCACAGCAGCCCATGCCTCCCTGTCCATCACCAACTCCCAGAGTTTACTCAAACTCATGTCCATCAAGTCGGTGATGCCACCCAGCCATCTCATCCTCTGTCGCCCCCTTCTCCTCCTGCCCCCAATCCTTTCCAGCATCAGAGTCTTTTCCAATGAGTCAACTCTTCACATCAGGTGGGCAAAGTATTGGAGTTTCAGCTTTAGTATCAGTCCTTCCAATGAACACCCAGGACTGATCTCCTTTAGGATGGACTCTCCTAAGGTTGGATCTCCTTGCAGTCCAAGGGACTCTCAAGAGTCTTCTCAAACACCACACTTCAAAAGCATCAATTCTTCAGCGCTCAGCTTTCTTCACAGTCCAGCTCTCACGTCCATACATGACCACAGGAAAAACCATAGCCTTGACTAGACAGACCTTTGTTGGCAAAGTAATGTCCCTGCTTTTTAATATGCTATCTAGATTGGTCATAACTTTCCTTCCAAGGAGTGTCTTTTAATTTCATGGCTGCAGTCACGATCTGCAGTGATTTTGGAGCCCAAAAAAATAAAGTCTGACACTGTTTCCACTGTTTCCCCATCTATTTCCCATGAAGTGATGGGACCAGATGCCATGATCTTAGTTTTCTGAATGTTGAGCTTTAAGCCAACTTTTTCACTCTCCTCTTTCACTTTCATCAAGAGGCTTTTTAGTTCCTCTTCACTTTCTGCCATAAGGGTGGTGTCATCTGCATATCTGAGGTTATTGATATTTCTCCAGCAATCTTGATTCCAGTTTGTGCTTCTTCCAGCCCAGCGTTTCTCATGATGTACTCTGCATATAAGTTAAATAAGCAGGGTGACAATATACAGCCTTGACATACTCCTTTTCCTATTTGGAACCAGTCTGTTGTTCCATGTCCAGTTCTAACTGTTGCTTCCTGACTTGCATATAGGTTTCTCAAGAGGCAGGTCAGGTGGTCTGGTATATGTTATATATAGAAAACCCTAAAACACGTCATCAGAAAATCATAAGAAAAATAGATATATCCAATGAAATTGTAGGATACAGAATCAATACAGAAAAGTCTGTTGTGTTTCTATACACTAATAATGAACTATCAGAAAGAGAAATCAATAACACAATTCCATTTAAAATTGCATCAAAAATAATAAAAACACAATGTAATAAATTAACAAAGGAAATGAAAACCCTGTATATTGAAAACTAAAAGAAATTAATAAAAGAAATAGGAATACATCAAAGATATTCCATGCTTGTGGACTAGAAGAACTAATATTGTTAAATGTCCATACTGCACAAAGGAAATCACAGGTTCAATTCAATCTCCAGAAAAATGTCAATAGCATTTTTCACAAAAATAGAACAAACAATCTGAAAATTTCTATTTGACCATAAAAGATCCCAAATAGCCAAAAACAATTTTCGAGGAATAGAAGAACAAAGTTGAAGACAAAACACTTCCTGATTTCAAAATATACTACAAAGTTACAGTAATCAAAATAGCATATCTTTTGGCATAAAAAAAGACATGTACATCAATGGAAGAGTGTCACAACCCAGAAATAAACCCACACATATACAGGTAGTTAATTTACAATGAAGGTGCCAAAAATACACAATGAGGATAGGACAGGTATTTAATGACGGTGTTAGGAAAACTGGATGATCAAGTGCAAATGAATAAACTTCAGTTCAGTCGCTCAGTCATGTCCGACTCTGCAATCGCATGGACTGCAGCACACCAGGCCTCTCTGTCTATCATCAACTCTAGAAGTTTACTCAAACTCATATCCATTCAGTCAAGGATGTCATTCAACCATCTCATCCTCTGTCATGCCTTTCTCCTCCTGCCTTCAATGTTGCCCAGCATCAGGGTCTTTTCAAATGAGTCAGTTCTCACATCAGGTGGCCAAAGGATTGGAGTTTCAGCTTAAGCATCATTCCTTCCAATGAATATTCATGACTGATTTCCTTCAGGATAGCCTGGTTGGATCTCCTTGCAGTCCAAGGGACTCTCAAAAGTCTTCTCCAACACCACAGTTCAAAAGCATCAATTCTTTGGCACTCAGCTTTCTTTATAGTCCAAATCTCACATTCATACGTGACTACAGAAAAAAACGTAGCCTTGACTAGAAGGACCTTTGTTAGCAAAGTAATGTCTCTGCTTTTGAATATGCTATCTAGGTTGGTCATAACTTTCCTTCCAAGGAGTAAGCGTCTTTTAATTTCATGGCTGCAGTCACCATCTGTAGTGATTTTGGAGCCCAGAAAAATAAAGTCTGACACTGTTTCCAATGTTTCCCCATCTATTTCCCATGAAGTGATGGGACCGGATGCCATGATCTTCATTTTCTGAATGTTGAGCTTTAAGCCAACTTTTTCACTCTCCACTTTCAAGAATCCCCAAAACGCAGTTTCATGAAGCTGTTTTCTTTTATTTTCATTTTAAAGTTTTGTGGTTTGTCTTTAATATTAAGTGATTCACCTATCTAAAATTGATTGCAGTTTATGGTGAGAGATATGGGTCCAACTTAATTTTTTTCTATGTTGTCAACATTTATTTAAAACCCCGTGTGTCCCTTATGGATGATCTATAATATAAACTCTGTGATATATTAAATATCTATTTCATTGTGAGTTCTTTTCTAGATTTTATTATGTTCAGTTCGTCAGTTTGTCTCTCCATAGAACATTATCATATTATCTTAATTACTATCCATAGGAAAAAATCTTACATTTCATCTAAATATTCAAACATCACATATAATTGCTTACAATACTCTCTTAGGATTTTTAGTTTTCCACACCATCAATAGCACTATATTCATTTTCATTCCTGATACTAGTTATAGCGGTTTCTCTTTTTACTTGCCAGTCTCATCAGAAGCCTAGCATTTTTGTGAGTCTTTTCAAAGAATCAATTTCTTGCTTTGCTGTTTATTATGTTTGTTTTCTTTTTCACCAATTTTTTGCTCAAACCTTTCTTATCCTACCTTTAAATTTATTTTGGTTAACTTTTACTGTTTGTTTTCCAGTTCCTTAAGGTAGGTGCAGGGCTTAGTTCATTGATTTTTAACCTTTTTCCTAATACCCTTTAAAGAGATGCATTTCACTATTCTATTTTGACATATTTTTCAGCTTTTGATGTGTCATATTTTATTATTCAGTTCAAAGTATTTTCTACTCTGAGTTCTTTTTGACCAACAAATTATTTAGAAGTAAGTTTCCAACTTTAAACACAGTATTTTTTTTAACTTAACCTCTTATTTTTTAAATTAATTTGCACCATGGTCAGAAAATTTTATCATTAATTTTCCCAATATTTCAAATATATTAAGTGTTGCTATATGGACCAGTATATTTTTAGAGGTATTGTAAATCTGCAATAGGTGAAGGTTGTCACTGTTTCATGTGTTCTTTAAATGAATATGCATTCTACAGTTGTTTATTACATGTTTTTTATTGCCAATTAGGTCGAATGTTTCTGTCCTTCATATCTTTTATATCCTTTTGTGGGAGAGGGGCTTATTCTATCAACTATATGTTGAAATCTCCCCCCATGACTCTGCATCTGTTTCTTGTTTTAATTCTGTAAAGTTTTACCTAGCTTCCCTGGTAGCTCAGACATTAAAGCGTCTGCCTACAATGCAGGAGACCCAGGTTCAATTCCTGTGTCAGGAAGATCTCTTGGAGAAGGAAATGGCACCCCACTCCAGTACTCTTGCCTGGAAAATCCCATGGACTGAGGATCCTGGTAGGCTACAGTCCATGGGGTCACAAAGAGTCAGACACAACTGAGTGACTTCACTTTCACTTTGGTGCTATGTGCTATTTAGGTATGCAGAAATTTAACATGATTATATTTTCCTGAAGAATGAACCTTTCATTACAATGAATTGACCTTTATCTCCAGCAGTGCTTTTCATTACCTAAGAAGTCTAATTTTCTCATATCAATATACCAGTACCAACTATTCCTGCTTAGAATTTATTGGGCATATATATTTTTTATCCTTTTAGTTTAAGCCTTTATAAATACTATACTTTTGAGATATTGTTTACAAATAGCATACAATTGAATTTTATTTTATCCTTCTCAGATATTCATTCTTTTAAAGATTAATCCATTCGCACTGAATGTTATTACTTACATATTCAGTGTTAAATCTGCCAATAATTTTTTGTGCTTCCATTTGTTCTGTCTTGTTTTATGCCAAAAATTAGGTGTCTGTATTCATAACAATCTGTTTCTGGACTCTGTTTTGTCCTACTGATCTAGTTGTTTTACAGATGTCAGAATCACTCTGTCTTCACTGCTGAAGCTTTATGATGAGTTTTCATATCCAGAAGTATAAATGTGCTAATCTTGTTCTTAAGATTTTTCTTTGCCATTTTTGACTTTTGGCATCCATTATAAATTTAAAAATCAGTTTGTTAATTTCTGTGCTATTGTAACTGTACTGTTTTTCACTTCTTTACTTTAATCCCATATTCAAAATATACTTACCTCTCCAACTTCTCTACAAAAGCCATATTTCATTACTTCATCATACTCAGATTCCAGGATCTCATTAAGTGAATTAGGTCCAAGTGTGGATGAGAGTCCTTGAGTTCAATGTCTCTACTATGCTGTATCTCAATCTGAATTCCTGTGAATGAAGGAGGCAAATTATCTGTCTCTAAGAAAACACCCAGCATATAGTGGTGAACTAGGCATATATTATCACAGTAGACACCTGTTCAAAAAGTAGAAAATGAAGGTGCACAACAGATAACCCAATATTTGTGTCACAAAGACCCAAACATCACAGTATAGTCAGGGAATACAAATAGTAATGAATGATTATAGTGAGAACTCTTGTTCATTTATACAATTTTGAAAGTAAACATTAAAGTAATAAATTATTGTGTGTATATTGCATTTAAACATAAGTGTACAACTGCGAATTGATAACTATAATTTTTATGCTGTATGTTAACTAATATGTCATCATTCAATTTGGAGTTAAATCGTCTAAATTTTTAGAGGTATCATAAATCTGCAATACATCAAGTCCTAGGTATTAGGTTAAATCATCTTCTACTGTCCTTTTAAATCCTCAAATCATATCATAATTTTATACCTATCAAGTTTGGGCTATGAAAACTGAGGTTCTCTCATATACTATATAGAACACACTTCCCTCTACCTTATATGAGATATGCATGAAGTAATAATACTTAAGATCATCAGAATAGTAGACACTTCATGTTTAATGAAAGTCCATAAAATATTTTAGTTGTTTTAATTTAAATTCTAAGGAATCAGAAAGTGTCCATCTTGGCTTATAAAAGAACATTAGTAGCTCCTCTAACAATGCCATAAATAAGATAGCAACTGGCAGATTTATTATTGATCGATGTTTAATTTAAACTTGTTTTTGGAATATAGGAAGAGTAGTGAAAGGAAACTGACAGCTTTGAAGATATATTTTGTCTGAAACTCTGTGCTACATCACTCATTTTAAATTTAAGCTTGATGTTATTCTTTTGAATTATATTAGAGGTAGAAAGAGACAGAGTGAGGTCCTTTTCTTCAGTGGTGGGGGCGGGGACAGAAATAAAGAACTCTTGAATTATTGATTCTATGAAACATGTCAAATTATTTGCCACCAAAACGATAGCAGCCTCAAACCTGAAGTGTTCTGACTGGTGGTGACTTTACGTGTTTGGATGCTTATGGTGACTGGCTCTTGCACCTTTATGACACAACACTGAAATTTATTTTTCACTTAGATAATTTATCAATATATCTGTATGTAATCCTGTTTATCTTGCTGTTTTATCATGCTGCTAGTGTGAGCCCAATATTTACAGTTACCTAAGTAGAGACTTTAGCAATTTTGAAAGAAAAATCTTGATATAGTAGATTTCCATACTAACAGTATGTCATTGCCTAAACTATTGGGAAGTAAAATATAACACAGATTAAGCCACCTGTCTGTGAAAACAACTTTTATTGAGTGTTTTCAAATTGCCAGTTATTTTCAAAGCAGTTTGCATTGATTATCTCTTTATATTCGTGTAATAACACCATAAGATAGGTGGTGGTATTATCCTCATTTTATAGATGTGGAAACTAAGTCACCCTTTTTACATGAGAACATTTAAGATGGAGCAAACAGTATAAATAAAGTCACAGAGGCAAGAAGCGTAATAGGGTATATAGGGGAATACAAGCAATTCTGTGTCTGGACTTTGAAGTTTAAAATAAGGGGATTTGGAAAGATGATGCTGGAGAAGCAGGCAGTGGCTTTTATGATGGGACTTGAATGTCACCTTATGGAGTGGGAAGTCAATATTGTATTCTATATTGTATTAAATTGAATAATTTTCTGATTTTGGCATATAAATAAACATACAAATGTATGGATGTGAGAGTTGGACTATAAAGAAAACCGAGCGCCAAAGAATTGATGCTTTTGAACTGTGGTGTTGAGAGTCCCTTTGACTGCAAGGAGATCCAACCAGTCCATACTAAAGGAGATCAGTTCTGGGTGTACATTGGAAGGACTGATGTTGAAGCTGAAACTCCAGTACTTTGGCCACCTGATATGAAGAGCTGACTCATTTGAAAAGACCCTGATGCTGGGAAAGATTGAAGGCAGGAGGAGAAGGAGACGACAGAGGATAAGATGATTGGATGGCATCACCAACTCAATGGACGTGGGTTTGGGTAAGCTCCGGGAGTTGGTGTTGAACAGGGAGGCCTGTCATGCTGCAGTTCATAGGGTCGCAAAGAGTCAGACACAACTGAGCGACTGAACTGAACTGATTAAGTTAAAGAGGTACCAAATAACAAAGAAATGTTTTACTCTTTTTCTTCACATTCAAAAAGCTTCCCAAAATTTCTAGCTCATATTATAACCAAGAATTCAACACATTTGTTTTCATTTTGAGTCCCCACTTATGGCTATAGGACTATCTTCTTTGCCTTATCAATTATGGGGGAAGCATTAAATGGAATTCATCATAACTTCCACAAAACAAAACCTGAGCAATTCATTAGACACATAGGGACATGCTAAGAAAGAGAAACATTTCTGAAAAGAATTATTTGGCTAGATATGTGTTGAATCCAGGATGTGGACCACAAGAGTTATTTTTATATAAAAAGTTAATATTTGAAAGACCTAGAAATTTCACAAAGTCAAATATTTCATAGTGTATTTATACAGCTGTATCAGTGCCTCATTTCTAAGGATTTTCTTTTAAAAACAACTCATACTTGACCTCCAACTGTTAGTTACTATTCCTGACTGGAACTGGAGAATTTTCATTTCAATGTTAGAGTTGAATTGAATAACATAAATGATTTGCCAGAGGGCAAAGTGAAAGTCAGGAGAGTGCCTGGAGAGGAGCATGGAACACTGAAATCTTAAATGCAGAGAACTGGTGCACTTTGTCTAATAAAGACCATACTTCTACTAAGATATTACACCAGAGGTCAAATTGCCAACATTCGCTGGATCATGGAGATAGGACAGGAATGCCAGAAAAACATCTATTTCTGATTCATTGACTGTGTTAAATTATTGACTGTGTGGACAGCAAACTGGAAAATTTTGAAAGAGATGGGAGTACCAGACCACCTTACCTGTTGACAGAGAAATTTGTCTCCTGGTCAAGAAGCAACTGTTAGAATCGGACATGGAACAAGTGACTGGTTCAAAATTGGGAAAGAGGTGTAACAGAGCTGTATATTGTCACCCTGCTTATTTAATTTATATGCAAAGAACATCATGTAAAATGCTGGGCTGGATGGATCACAAGCTGGAATCAAGATTGCAGGGAGAAATACCAGCAGCCTCAGATTTGCAGATGATACCACACTAATGGCAGAAAATGAAGAGAAATTAAAGAACCTCTTTAAATTAAAGAACCTTTAATTTTAAAGAAATTAAATAACCTTTAGTTTTAAAGAAATTAAAGAACCTTTCACTCTCTTGATGAGGGTAAAAGAGGAGAGTGAAAAAGATGGCTTAAAACTCAACATTCAGAAAGCTAAGATCATGGCATTTGGTCCCATCACTTCATGGTAAATAGAAGGGGAAAAAATGGAAGCAGTGACAGATTTTATTTTCTTGGGCTCCAAAATCACCGCGGACAATGACTCAGCCACAAAATTAAAAGATGCTTGCTCCTTGGAAGGAAAGCTATGACAAACCTAGAAAGTATATTAAAAAGCAGAGACATCAATTTGCTGACAAATGTCCAAATAATCAAAGCTATGATTTTTCCAGTAGTCATGCATGGATCTGAGAATTGGACCATGAAGAAGGCTAAGTGCTAAATAATTGATGCTTTTGAATTGTGGTGCTGGAGAACACTGTTGAGTGTCCCTCAGACAGCAAGGAGATCAAACCAGTCAATCCTAAAAGAAACCAACTCTGAATATTCATTGGAAGGACTGATGCTGAAGCTGAAGCTCATATGTATATATGCAATATATTTATCCACTCACTGGATAAAACACCAATGCTGAGAAAGATTGAAGGCAGGAAGAGAAGGGGGAAGCAGAGGATAAGCCAGTTAGATAGCATGGTGGACTCAATGGACATGAATTTGGGCAAACTCTCAGAGATACTGAAGGACAGGGGAGCCTGACATGCTGCAGTCCATGGGGTTGTATAGTGGGAACAACTTAGTAACCAAATAACAAATTCATAATTTCTTTCCAAGTTTTGAGTAGACACCAGTCATGAGGCAATATACCTATTGGTGTAAAGTGTGATTATGCTCTGGAGACAAATTTAGGTTTCAAGTGTCAATGTTACTTTTATTAACCAGCTGGCCTTGGTGTATGGTAGGGATATTGCTTTACCTCTAACCCTAAATCTCTTTTTCTCTCACCTAATTATGATTACAGTGAAAAATAAATATAATGTAAGAGCCTAGAACCATGCCTGATATTGATAAATGCATGTTCTGTTCCCTTTATTCAACAAAAAGATGCTGATAAAGTGTGCTTGTGTATTTCAGTGGAGATGTATTTGGAGATTCTGTACAAGATATGATTATAAAATACATAAACATTCCTTTTGTTTTGTTTTCTTTGTGGTAAGAACACTTAACATGAGATCTGTCCTCTTAACATTTTGAAGTGCACAGCAGCATGTTATTAACTATGAGCATTATACTGTGCAGCAAATTACTAGAATGTATTCATTTAGCACAACTGAAACTTCATAATTATTGGAAAACAACTCCCCATTTTCCCCATACACCAGCCCTGGCAGCCACTGTTGTATTTCTACTTGTTAGAATTTGACTTTATTAGATACCTCATGTGAGAAGAATCATTCAATATTTGTCCTTCTGACTTATTTCATTTAGCATGATCTCTAGATTCATGCACATTGTCGCATATAGCAAAATTTCTTTTGTAAGGCTGAATAATATTTCACTGTAGTATATACCAATTTTTCTTTATCCATTCATCATTTGATGGACCCTTGGATTATTTCTATATATCAGCTATCTTGAATAGTGCTACAGTGAACATGGGAGAGATAATATCTTTTTGAGATACTGATTTCAGTTCTTTTGAATATATATTCAAGAGTGGGGATACTGAATCTGACTAGTTCCATTTTTAATTTTTAGGAATATCTGTACTTCCATAGCTGCTGTGCATTTTATATTCCTGCCAATAGTATACAAGGTTTCCCGTTTTTCAATAAGCTCACCCACACTTGTTCTGTCTCTCTCTTTTTGATAATAGCTATCCTAACAGGTGTAAGGTGACATCTCATTGTGGCTTTGATTTGCATTCTCTGTATAATGGCATTAAGCAATTTTTACATGCATATTGGCTCTTTGTATGTCTTCTTTGGAGAAATGTCTGTTCAAGTCCTTTGCCCATTTTTAATAGAATAGTTTGTATTTTTGCTATTGAGTTAGTACTGGATATATTTATTGCCTTGATTGTGGTGATGATACCATGAGTGTTTACATATACCCAGACTCATCAAATCATACACATTAAATATATGCAATTCTTTGTATAAAACTTATGCTTAAATAAAACTGCTTAAAAATAAAATATGTACACATTTCTCTCTTGTGTGTGTTAGTAAGGAGTAATATGGAAGATTGGAAGTAACCTAGATAATTCCAGAAAAGAATAGAAAAAAAAAGATTAACAGCAACAGTCATATTAAATGCTTAGGTGGAGAAAGTCTAACAGAGAATAGTTCAGATTCACAGGATAGTCACAAGTCCCTAAAACACAATGAAAATTTAGTGCAGAAGAGTGACCCCCTTTGTTCTGGGAGTTAAAGTCTTTGGATAACCTTGCTGCTGCTGCTGCTAAGTCGCTTCAGTCGTGTCCTTAGTGGGGACCATAAAGAAGGCTGAGTGCCAAAGAATTGATGGTTTCAAACTGTGCTGCTGGAGAAGCCTTTTGAGAGTCCCCTGGACAGCAAGGAGATCAAACCAGTTGATCCTGAAGGAAATCAACCCTGAATATTCACTGGAAGGACTGATGCTGAAGCCAAAGCTCCAATAATTTGCCCACCTGATACAAAGAGCCAGCTCATTGAAAAAGACCCTGATTCTGGGAAAGATTGAGGGCAGGAGGAGAAGGTGGTGACAGAGAATGAGATGGTTGGATGCCATCATCAACTCAATGGACATAAGTTTGAGAAGTCTGAGCAAACTCCAAGAGATTGTGAAGGACAGGGATGCCTGGCATGCTGCAGTCTATGGGTCACAGAGAGTCGGACATGACTGAGCTACTGAACAAGTGTGGCAGAACTGCTCACCAAAATCAATGTTCTTTCGTTCTTCCTGGATATTCAAAATGACTTCATCTTCCAGTCTTTCTGGCAGTTTGGTGTGGCCTCTCAACTGAGGACTCAGTGAAAACAAGGCATACCATTTCTAGGTGTGGATCCAAAACCCTCTCAGCTACTCTTCCATATATTTTGCCCCTTTTAGTTGACTAGAAAGAAGTTAATTCTCAGAGGAACCTTGGAAACCACTTAGTGAAAATAGCAGAAACATCCAAACAACTGTGTGGAAGAGGGCTATAATGCCAATTTGTTTGTGTATTGATTATTGGTAAATGATTAAATGTGTACTTCTATTGGGTTTGAGACATAAATTTGTATGTTACAGTAGCTGATGTTACCATATTGTAGTTATTAATTACAATGATATGTGATGGATATAATGAAAGTTACAATACACTGAAGTAGGAAATCTGCTGTTCATTTTTGTGGGCCTACACAGGAGGAGGAGGAGGCATGGAGAGGGCAGTTGAAAGAGGTAAAGGGATGGAAAGAAATTGAAGACTGTATCTCTGGGTTGTTTCTAAGTCAGATTGTCAACTTTGACATGGATTCTCAGGCAGGGTGCAAGTGGTTAGATGTTCTCTGAGAGCCAGATTAAAGTGAAAGCACCGTGGAAGCCTATTGCAGGACTCATGAGAAGCAGACTCACACAGACATTAAGTTCAGGGTGTTTATCAGAGCCCGCTTTCAGGATCAGCACCTATAGTGAAGGGGAGAAAGTAGGACTGAGCTGGGGAGAGGCTGGACTGTGATATAGTTTCAACAAAAGCTCAGTCAATCCCTTAGAGAGCTCTGAAGCTGGGATGACCTTTGAGAGTTTTTCAAGTTGGAATGAGTTGGCTCAGCTTTTATACTGGCAGAATAACCTATCATTAGATTCTGGTTACAAGGCAGCTCTCTTTAGCCAAGGGAAATCCCCAGAGAAGGCAGCCAGCTGAGGACTGTGCTGTTGGTCTGGCAGCTTAGGTCATACCTTCTCAGACATTACAAACCTCTTATCTCAGGTGATCAGGACCCAAATTTAATTGATCAATTGAAAACACATTGATTAAAAAAAGAACTTATATTAAAATGCATACTATATTTCACTATGTTGTTTTAATTTGACATATAAATACACATTTATTCATCATTCTTTTGATATGAGGCCAAGGCCTTTACTTTAAATGCAGATCACTCGGTTGGTATTCAGAATCCTCTTTCCCGCTTTATCACTATTTTTATCTGGTTAGTTTTCATTAATACTCATATAAATTACATACATAAAATAACAAGTAAGCTAGCATTATCAAATTTGGGATGAAATATGACTGATTTTTGGGAAGCAGATGGTTCAGATTGGAGGAAGTGAAGTTCTTGAAAGAGACCTACCAGCTGCAAATGTTTGAGAAATATATTACCAGCCTCTGTTTTTACTAGATAAGTAGCAATCACTTTGGGACAGGCTATATAAGCTCCCACTCCTGTTCTCATTGGCTGTCCCTATTTTTTATCAACTCTCTTGAGGCATGATTGAAAAATTAAAATTGTATATTTTAAGTTGTACAGCATGATGTTTTTGATATACATATATATTGTGAAATAATTACGACAATCAAGCTATTTAACATAAACGTCACCTCGCATTGTTATATTTTTGTGTGTGTGATGAGAGCATTTGGAAACTACTCTTTTAGCAATTTCAAGTGTACAATACATTATTATTACTATTATAGTCATCAAGCTATACATTAGGTCTCCAGAACTTATTCATTATGTAACAGAATTTTGCCCTCTGACCAACATCATATTTCCTCCCCCACTTAGTCTCTTGTTACTACCACTCTACTGTCAGTTTCTATGAGTTTGAATTTTTTTTTTTTTTGAGTCCACATATGTGAGATAAGGAAGTATTTGTCTTTTTGTGTCTGACTTAATTCACTTAGCATAGTGAAAGTGAAGTCGCTCAGTCGTGTCCAACTCTTTGTGACCTGTGGACTGTAGCCCACCAAGCTCCTCCATCCATGGGATTCTCCAGGCAAGAATACTGGAGTGGGTTGCCATTAAATTCATCCATGTTGTTGCAAAGGGTTGGGTTTCCTTTTTCATAAGGCTAGATAATACTTCATTATATATACTATATTTTCTTTATCCATTAGTCTGTTGATGGCACTTAGGTTGTTTCCATAATGTGGCTACTTTGTAAATAATGCTGCAATGAACATGAATGTGAAGATACTGGTTTGAGACAATTTGTTTTTTTTTTTTTTTCCCTTGGATATATAGTCAGAAGTGGGATTCCTGGATAATATGATAGTTACATTTTAATTTTTTGAGGAACCTCCATGCTGCTTTCCATAGTTGATGTTCTGATTTACATTCTCATCAGCAGTAAACAAGGGTTCTTTTTACATATGCATGAACACTTATTTTTAACTTTTGGTAGTAGCCATACAAACAGGTTGAGGTAATGTCTCATTGTGGTTTTGATTTGCATTTCTTTGATGATTAATGGTATTAAGCATCTTTCATATACCTATTGGCCATTTGTGTATCTTCTTTGTAAAAATTTCGATTCACATCCTTTGCTCATTTTTAAATTGACTTTGTTGTTGCTGTTGTTGTCATTTGCTATTGAGTTGTATGAGCACCTTATATATTTTGGATATTAGCCCCTGACAAGACATATGCTTTACAAATGTTATCTCCCATTTATTGAGTTCTCCCTTCATTTTGCTATTTTTTTTTTCTGGTTGTGTAGAAACTACTAAGTGTGACAGAGTCCCAGTTTGTTTTTACTTTTATTGATTGTGCTTTTGGTGTCAAATCCAAAAAATCATTACTATGACCTATGTCAAGGAGCTTTCCCCTGTATTTTTAGGATGTTTATGTCTATGTTTTAAGTCTTTAATACGTTTTGAATTGACTTTGTGCATAGCATAAAATAAGCATCCTATTTTATTTTTTGCATATGGATATCCAGCTTTCCCAATATCATTTATTAAAAAGGCTATCCTATCCTTTTGTGTATCCTTGGTACCCTCGTCAAAGATTAGTTGAACATGTATGCTTGGTTTTATTTCTGAGCTCTCTATTCTGTCCCATTGGTCCAAATGTCTATTTTCAAACTGCTACCATATTGTTTTAATTTTTATCAAATTAATAATTTGAATTGAGTAAGTGTGATGCCTTCAGTTTTGTTCTTACTCAAGATTGCCTTAGCTATTTGGGTTCTTGTGGTCTCCATGTAAATTGTTCTAGTTTTGTGAAAAATGCTATTGGAATTTTGATAGAGATTGCCTTGACTCTGTACACTGCCTTGAAAGGTATGTACATTTTAGCAATTGTAATACTTCTAATTCATGACCATGAAATATCTTTCCACTTACATGTCTCTTTGGTTTATTTGTGCAATTGATTTTTATATTTTGATTTTATTTTATGTTTTGCATTTTTACTGAATTTACTTACTGATTTTAGCAGGGTTTTTTTTTTTTTTTTTGGTGGAGTCTTTAAAAGGTTTCTGTCCTCTATAGAGCAGGCCACTGGGTCCACACCAGTGGACACTGCAACACACTCCTCCAGTGAAAGCTGCTATCTTATGTAGAGGCTATTGGGCTCTTCAAAGAAAAGGCTGCTGGGATCCTCTGCAGAGCCAATAACTGAAGACCATGTGGTACCTAGTGTGGCTGATACTGATAGTGCTCACCCCTCCTTTTCCTAGCCATCTCCAGACATCTCAGCTATCTACATCTCTCCAGAAATCCTACGAGTGTGGTTATTCTCCATTTTTTGCTCCATTGTATTGCTGCAGGTTCTTATCTGGCCTTTTGGACCCTCCCAGGGCCATCTTCCTTCATGAACTGTAGTTTGATTGTTTTTCTATTGACCAAGGGACAAAGGCTGGTATGCCCTACTCTATCATTTTGCTGATATCACTCCCAGATGATTCTTCATGATGCTGAATCTGCCTTGCTTCTAAGAATGTAGCTGACTACATGTAACGTGATGGGACATCAATTCCTTCCTGTCTGACCACAAGTACATGCCATGTCTCTTTTTTGTACTTGGTGACATGACACCTTTTATTCACTTAGTTTCACTGATGGGGTACCTCATTCAAGAGGATAGAGGATGATCCAGTACAATCATCTCTACCTCTACACTGCGCTTTCCTCTCCATACTTATAAACAAAGCAGAACTAAACTGCAGACAGCTCTAAGTCACTTCATCCCCAGTTAAACATTATTTCTTTCAGGACAGAGATTTCAAATTATAGTTCTGCTTATTGTTGGATAAGTTCGTTTTTAATTTTTCCACAATTAATCTTAAAGTGAAAGATTCACTGACTTTGAACTATACTATATGATAAATTTAGAGCTGTTTGATATTTGAAAATATAACTTTTAGTCATTATTTGTGAATCATTTCACAAATATGGAGGAATTTAGGAGTTAAAGTGAGTTATACTAATAAGATTTTAATTATCATAACCAGACATATTAATTCAGAAGTTGTTGGTTTTTAGCTGTCAGGAAAAATAAATCTGTCATATACAATGGAGGAGTTTTAAAATTATTACTTAATTAATTTATCTTTTAGTAAAGATAGTCATTAGTCCAATTATAAATTCCCTTGATTCCAATGAAGTAGTATTAGATATGTTACACCCCCTATTTTTATATGAAAACAGTTGTAAATATATTAACACAGAAGAATATAATATCTGAAACATGACAAAAGCAGATGCAAGCCCTTTCTTTCTATAATAGACCCCCAGGGCACATTTATGGCAGTATCAAGAGCAGTAAATTATTTTTAGGATGATTCGGAAATTTCTGTTATCTGGACCAAATTTGAGATTTCTTTGTTCTTAGAGCATTTTACCATGTAAATGGGAGTGAATCTTGCCATGGGTCTGAAAATAAAATTTTGTTCTCTTTGTTCTCTCTTCCTCTCCTCTGAATACTGAAATTTTGTGCAGAGAAAATTCCCTACTTTTTATATCAAGCTATATGCTAAATGATAGATCCACTATATTTTGTGTAGGTGTATGTTTTGAGGAACTTACAACTTCACAGCTTTTTGGCCTAATCATGAATGATTAAAATGTAAACTATAAATCTTTGTGTTTTGCCTAACTTTGTAAGCTTAATAGGCTGTGATCACCTCTGTGATTTTCACTTCATGTTGTATGTATTAACATTTCTATGAGTTCCCTGTTCCCTTGATTTTTAAAAGAAAAACAGCTTTTCTGGGGATATCTGATTATTATACTTTCTGTGTTGAAATTTGCATATGTTTATTCACTTATTTACTTTTTAATTTATGAAGCATATGGTCATAAAAAGCAGGTCAGGAGGAAGATATAATTACAAAGAAATAGTGGAATGTCTCTTTTATAGATTACCAAAAATAGGATAAATCAACATCCATCCCATTTGATATATGCAGTCACCTGCCTAAGAAGCCAGCAGGTGGAATTCCTTTTGTCTTCTCAGTGATCCTCTACTCCAAGATTTATGTGTCCAGCAGTATATGGCATTGACTGTTTAACACAAGATACAAGGTGTATCACAGAATGTGTTCATGAATTTGCAGCAAGGATGAGTTAAGGGAAAATAAAACATAAGGACAAAAAACCAGGTTGTCTTCTGAAGCTCAGTCTGCTGAAGACTGATCTTGTCTTTGCAGATTTACTAGAAGTGGTGATGAGGTCTCTTTTATTTTCAATCTAAATAAACAAAAGAATTTAAATTATGAAGAGGACTTAGATCAGGAGGTCAATTCCTTATTATTCTGAACTATCTTCTAATTGGTAAAGTGTTCTAGCTAACCTTACCAAATGATCTTGTTGGCCATTTCTGTCTTCATCATCACCTTGATTAGATGGTTAGGAAAAGAAGAGATTATGACATCTGACCTTTTCACTAGATACTAATTAAAAGTTCCATAGAGGAGAAGGGGCGAATCTTAATTAAAATGAGAATCAGGGATTCCTGGTATAATTCCCAACTCTGCTATTCTCTCTACTATTATTCTCTCTGCCCCAATTTCTTAGCCTCAACCTTCCTGGTTTATCCTATTAGGAAATTCTCCTAAGAAGATTCAGTTTTGTTTTAAGACCAATCTGAACCTAAGCAGACAGTATTCAAAGATATCAGCCACATTTTACCTGGTCCCTTCCTATGAAATTGAGAATGATTCATTGTCCTGGACTGTAGAACCTGGGATTCCTCTAGTTTTATATGTTTGGAACTTCTTTTACCCTTCTCTTGTATAACTCCCTTGCATCTTTGCAAGCAAGATTATAATACATTATCTCTATAGGGGAGCCACTTCTCCTATCCAGTGTCTCATCTTTGTCTTATAGCACTCCATTTCTTTTCTAGCATACTACTCTCATTATGTTTTTATCATATATTTATTTGTCTCTCACCCAAGACAATAACCTCATTAATTACAGTGTTGGTCATCTCTCTCTGTCTCCTGTGCTTGGCACAAAATAGGAATGAGATGCTTGTAAATGAATGACTGGTTGACTCAGTCTGAAATTGCCCTAGAGTCACAATTTTCTCACAGGACTTCCCAGGTCTGGCCTCTGTTTGGGTTCCTCCTTTCCTATCCTCATCTTATCAGACTTTTTCCAAAGCTTGGAGTGCTGGTTTCTGGAGCAGACTCCATGGACATGAGTTTGAGCAAGCTCCAGAAGTTGGTAATGGATAGGGAAGTCTGGCGTGCTGCAGTCCATGGGATTGCAAAATTGTTAGACATGACTGAGTGACTGAACTGAATTGAAGTTAACAGATTGCCCAGAAGATAATTATCTCCCTGCTGAACTATATTAGTGCACTCAGGACACACAACTATTGGGTTTCCTGCACAGATTCAGCCCTCGGAGTTGCCCCATTGGAGCTAAACTTGCCTTCCCTTTAGACATGGCATCAGGTGTGATTTGGATCCCGTGCCATCTCACAGAGTATCCTGTCCTGGTTGGAAGCTGCTCTCTCTAAGATGCCAGTAGAGCTGATGTTCTAACAGGAGAGATGAGGAAATGAACATTTATGAAAGATTTCCTTTAGTCAGGTCTTTTGTTTATTTTATTATTACACAATTCTCACATAACTTTATTGATGAGAAAACAAGCTCAAAGAGATGAACTAGTTTACACCAAATGACATAGCTGTTGAGTATCAATAGTGCAAATTCTAACCCAGGCTGTTTGCTCCAAAAACTCAGCTCTTAATTTTCTACAGAGCCAAAGAGAGAGGAATTTTGGAAATATTGTCTCAGTGAAACTAATAGGAAAAAGGTATATATTCTTAAGTATTTCTACTTCTAAATTTGGCTCTTTTTAAAAAATGATTCTCAAAATTCCTTACTAATAAGGTAAATCTTTGAACATTATACTTCCTATCATCCTTCAACTTGTTAAAAATATTTTCAACAGAGAACATGTCACTTTTTAGTCATTTTTAAAATCTCATTTGTTTCTGTATCTTTTGCCTCAGCTGCTATCTGGGAACCTAAAGATTTATGTTTCCACATGTTGCTTTCTTCTTTTTCAGAAAAGCTTCTATTACTGCTCTGCTTAAAGATTGGACTAGTCAGTTTATTTCATATCTTTACTGGCTACATAATTTGCAGATCTCAACGAAAAATATATGAAGTCCCTTGTTTTAAAAATAGGGATTAATTTCAGAATAGCAGCAGCAGATCATTAAAACGAGTGTGGAGATTATTTTAAGCATGGAATCCTGTGTGACTGTATAGGTTGCACAGCATGATTTGGCCCTACTTCTCATACAATTTATAAATGTTCCTGAAAATATTTCAGCAGGAAAATTATCAAAATTATAATTAAATGGAAGACTGACAGTAGAAAATTACATGTAAAAATGGTTCTGTTCTCCTCAGTTTGATTAGAATTGAGGGGGGAAAGCATACTTGGTTAATAATGACACTCCACAGCCTCTTAAGCTATATGTTTTAGTTTGCTAGAGCTTAGGAAAATTATTTGGGTTATTCATAGTTTATACTTAAGAAATTGGACAAGGGAAATAAAAGCAATTGGAAATTTGTGTTTTAGGTCTCTACCTCATTGCTTGTCCAATCATAAAAGAGTCACAAAATGTCTTTTACTAAACCTCCACTAGCTGTGACCAAAACACAAGCATATGGAAATATATTTCTGGAAAGAAGCCACAACTCTTTGAAATTTCTCTCCATATGAATGCTGCATAGTCCATGATTTGCATACAGAGTGTTTATAGAAAGAAATTAGGTTTTGTCTTGATTTAGTCACGGGGATTTGTGACATAGAGAAGGAGAGCTCACAACAGCAATTTTACAAGTAAGGTAACTTTAGAGAGAAAAAAGAAATCAGAGACAGTGAAGACTCCGTTATTGGCCTAGTTTAAATCCTATTATAAGCTGATATTTTAAAAACATTGTATATATTCAGCCCAGCAAAGAACCACTAGAGAATGAATAATGTATTTATTATATATTTCAAATGTATCAAGTATTCCCAAACAAAAATATATTATTTTTGCATACTTCAGTCAACGGATGCCTACATTTGTTTACTGCAATGTTAGTAAACTGGACTGAGACTTGATTGGTAAATACTGTAGCTTTGATTTTTCTCAGTGTATTTTTGACAAATGTGACCGAATTTTAGTTTCTTTTTTTTTAATTGGATCTGTAAGAAAACAAGATAGCTTGCCCTATTACTATTGCTTTCCTAGAGGCAATTTTGCAGCTATGATTATAAATAAATTTCTATTATAAAGTCTTATTTCCCAAAAGACAGGGAAAAAATTCATCATTGGTTCTCCCTTGTGAAAGTTTCTTAGTTTCTGGCAATGTTTAAACCTTAAGAGTTCATGTTCCCTGTTTAGAGTTTTTAAGGCTTATCTTGGCTTACAGAACTTCTGTTATTCTACAGATTTTTCTTCAAGGATGTTTATAATGTAGAAGATGTAAAAAATGACTAGGGAAAAACAATTCAAGTCAGTAAATGCTTATTGAGCATTTACACACAAGAATGTAGACTAGTTGTGGTAAAAATTGACAGAAGTATAAAATGTAACTTTAAGTATCATACTAGGAGCTTGCAATCTAGTAAAGAAATAAAAAATTGGAATACAATAGTGTACATTCGGGAGAAGGCAATGGCACCCCACTCCAGTACTCTTGCTTGGAAAATCCCATGGACGGAGGAGCCTGGTAGGCTGCAGTCCATAGGGTCGATAAGAGTCGGATACGACTGAGCAACTTCACTTTCACCTTTCACTTTCATTCTTTGGAGAAGGAAATGGCACCCCACTCTGGTGTTGTTGCCTGGAGAATCCCAGGGATGGCGGAGCCTGGCGGGCTGCCGTCTATGGGGTCGCACAGAGTCGGACACGACTGAAGCGACTTAGCAGCAGCAGCAGCAGTGTACATTCATTCTTTCTTCCACTCAATTATCCAATTACTATCTATTACACCACCCTTATGGCAGAAAGTGAAGAGGAACTAAAAAGCCTCTTGATGAAAGTGAAAGTGGAGAGTGAAAAAGTTGGCTTAAAGCTCAACATTCAGAAAACGAAGATCATGGCATCTGGTCCCACCACTTCATGGGAAATAGATGGGGAAACAGTGGAAACAGTGTCAGACTTCATTTTCTGGGCTCCAAAATCACTACAGATAGTGACTGCAAGCCATGAAATTAAAAGACACTTACTCCTTGGAAGGAAAGTTATGACCAACTGCTGAGGTCCAGCCCCGGCTGATCCAGGGTATTCGAAGGGGAGACAGCTTCGGTGATCAGGAAACAATCGCTTTAATTAAATATTAATTAGAGATGTAAAGAGTAATAGAATGAGGATAGCTCAGCAGGAAAATTCAGTGGAGAAAAGAGGCTGAGTAGCTTGGTTTACGCGGGAAACCAATAAAACTTCAAGACAAGAAGCTTGCACCACTTACGTAGGCTGCAGGCGTCCTTCCATTCTCCCGAAGGAGAGGAGACACTGAGGCCTCCCTGGTCAGATCTTAGAAGCCCACGCATAATTAGTAAGCATGGCGGGCTCCACGCTCCAGATGGAGACTCAGCCAGAGTTTAAGAGAGAGAGAGACATGGGGAGACCAGTCTTTCGAGGAACTGATCCCAATTCTTTATTTTCCAGAGTCTGTTTTTATACAGTGAGATGTTATACAAAAGTATACAGAGGTCTTAGGGGTGTTACATCATCTTCTGGCCAGGGGGGCCTGCTGACAATTTATGACCCTCTCCTTGTGACAGTGGTCAGTCAACACTTATTTCTCCAGGGGTGATTATTTTTGAAACAGACACCACCCAAATAAAGTTACATTCCTATAGGGTGAGGGTGTAGTGGGTTTTAGTTAAGGAAATAATTTACTTAGCCTAAGGTCTAACGTGATTTATATCAAAGGTTAATACGTATTTCTTCTGTATATTCATTAATGTATATAAGGGCAGGGGATGTGGAGACTTAGCAGTAAACATTGGCTCAACAAATGAAAAACCCTTCACCAATACAATTTCTAATCAGCCTACTATACTATACTAATAGTTTTCTAACTTCTCTAAAAAACCTGTTTTTAGAAGGTTTAAAGCATCTTGTGCCTCTCATGGTTGGGAGGCTGTGAGCAATCACATGTGGCTGGACAAGCCTGTCAGGAAGGCTAGAGAACCTTCAGAGGAGTTTGTAGGTTGAAACACTCCTGTCACGCCCAGGAGTTTTTATTAACTGGAGCTCTAAGTTAATTCCTTCTCTGAAAGAGGTGGTGGGGGACAGCCCCCCGTAAAGTCAGAGGTGTAGGTGAAAGTACAAAGTAGTAAAGTAGGCAGGCTCTGGTTACAGGGGTAGATGCTTGAGGATTTCCAGGGGGACTCCTGAGGCTCGATCCCGCCTTTGTGTATGTCGAGCCTCCTTCCTCGTGACCTTTGCAATGGGTGGAGGTCCTCCTGCCGGCTCCCTGCAACCAACCTAGATAGCATATTCAAAAGCAGAGACATTACTTTGCCAACAAAGGTTCGTCTAGTCAAGGCTATGGTTTTTCCTGTGGTCATGTATGGATGTGAGAGTTGGACCGTGAAGAAGGCTGAGCACCAAAGAATTGATGCTTTTGAACTGTGGTGTTGGAGAAGACTCTTGAGAGTCCCTTGGACTGCAAGGAGATCCAACCAGTCCATTCTGAAGAAGATCAGCCCTGGGATTTCTTTGGAAGGAATGATGCTAAAGCTGAAACTCCAGTACTTTGGCCACCTCATGTGAAGAGTTGACTCATTGGAAAAGACTCTGATGCTGGGAGGGATTGGGAGCAGGAGGAGAAAGGGATGACAGAGGATGAGATGGCTGGATGGCATCACTGACTCGATGGACGTGCGTCTGAGTGAACTCCGGGAGTTGGTGATGGACAGGGAGGCCTGGCGTGCTTCGATTCTTGGGGTCGCAAAGAGTCGGACACGACTTGAGCAACCGATCTGATCTGATCTGAAGGAAGTAATAGATTCCAAGGTCTGTATTTGAGACTGATAATTAATGATGTGTAAAACCTAGCCTCACAGAGCTTGCAGTCTAGTGGAAAACACAGGCAATCAAAAAAAAAAAAAAATCACACAAACAAAATTGCCTCTGTGAGAAGAGCTGTGAATGTCAGCCTGGATCTTTATCTAAAAGAGGGTAATTTGATCCCCCTCCCTCTGTTCTTCCCCCCTCAGCCTTTTCTGACAGAAAGCCTGAGTGAGCCTTTTAAATTTTATTTCATTTAGAATTTCAAAAACTGTAATTTTCATCATTTTCTTATTTGTTGTTTTTCAACTTTAAGTTCCTTAGACAAACGAGGCATCATGCACTGCCTTAGGTCCTTTGCACTGCTCTGTCAGGTCTAAACCGCTTTTTTTATTTTTACTAACCGAATATCTTACTCCCTATCTTCTTAAGATCCTAGTTCAAATGTAATTTTCTCAATAAGGTTTTCCCAGATTATGTGTTTTTTCAAAGCTCTGGCACTCCTTTATTTACTTCTTTATTTCTTTCCAGCACTGGTCACTATATAATAGCCTATCGTTTATCTCCTTTGGTTTACTGTATGTCTCCTGTGCTAAATTTTAAGTTCAAAAAGACATAGTCTTTGTAGCTCTTCATTTTCTCTCTGTTGTCCTCAATTCCAAGCACAAGGCCTGTCTGGCCTATAGGAGACACACAATTAGCATTTCCTAAATGAATATGTCCATACTCAGTTGAGGTTAGGAGAGAATCTCTGAAGAACTGATACTTTGGCTTATAACCCAAGACCTCAGTAAATGTTTAGCAAGTTGTTGTTCAATCACTCAGTCGTGTCCAACTCTTTGCAACTCTGTGGACTGCAGTACGCCAGACTTCCCTGACCTTCACTATCTCCCAGAGTTTGCTCAAACTCATGTCCATTGAGTCGACGATGCCATCCAACTGTTTCATCCTCTGTCATTCCCTTCTTCTCATGCTCTCAATCTTTCCCAGAATCAGGGTCTTTTCCATTGAGTCTCCTTAGCAAGTAAAGAGAGGAAATAAACCTGACAATAGCAGTGGGAGCAATAGTGGCTACTTTCAGTGTTCAGTTCAGTTCAGACGCTCAGTCGTGTCTGACTCTTTGTGACCCCATGAACTGCAGCAGGCCAAACCTCCCTGTCCATCACCAACTCCCGGAGTTTACTCAAATTATTGTCAATTCAGTTGGTGATGCCATCCAACCATCTCATCCTCTGTCGCCCCCTTCTCCTCCTTCCTTCAATCTTTCCCAGCATCAGGGTCTTTTCAAAGAATCATTTATTCACATCAGGTGGCCAAAGTATTGGAGTTTCAGCTTCAGCATCAGTCCTTCTAATGAATATTCAGGACTGATTTCTTTTAGGATGGACTGGTTAAATCTCCTTGCTGTCCAAGGGACTCTCAAGAGTCTTATACAACACCACAGTTCAAAAGCATCAATTTTTTGGTGCTTAGCTTTCTTTATGGTCCAACTCTCACATCCATACATGACTACTGGAAAAACCATAGCTTTGACTGGGCGGACCTTTGTTGGCAAAGTGATGTCTCTGCTTTTCAATATACTGTCCAGGTGGGTCATAACTTTTCTTCCAAGAACCAAATATCTTTTAATTTCATGGCTGCAGTCACCATCTGCAGTGATTTTGGAGCCCCAAAAGAGAATGTCTGCCACTGTTTCCACTGTTTCCCCATCTATTTGCCATGGAGTGATTGGACCAGATACCATGATCTTCGTTTTCTGAATGTTGAGTTTTAAGCCAACTTTTTCACTCTCTTCTTTCACTTTCATCAAGAGGCTCTTTAGTTCTTCTTCACTTTCTGCCATAAGGGTGGTGTCATCTGTATATCTGAGGTTATTGATATTTCTCCCAGCAATCTTGATTCCAGCTTGTACTTCCTCCAGTCCAGGAATTCTCATGATGTACTTACTCTGCCTATAAGTTAAATAAGCAGGGTGACAATATACAGCCTTGACATACTCCTTTCCCAATTTGGAACCAGTCTGCTGTTCCATGTCCAGTTCCAACTGTTGCTTCTTGACCTGCATACATATTTCTCAGGAGGCAGGTCAGGTGGTCTGGTATTCCCATCTCTTGAAGAATTTTCCAGTTTTTTGTGATCCACACAGCCAAAGGCTTTGGCATAGTCAGTAAAGCAGAAATAGATATTTTTTCTGTAATTCTCTTGCTTTTTTGATGAACCAGTGAATGTTGGCAATTTGATCTCTGGTTCCTCTGCCTTTTCTAAATCCAGCTTGAACATCTGGAAGTTCATGGTTCACATACTGTTGAAGCCTGGTTGTCTTGGAGAATTGTGAGCATTATTTTACTAGCGTGTGAGATGAGTGAAATTGTGTGGAAGTTTGAGCATTCTTTGGCATTGCCTTTCTTAGGGATTGGAATGAAAACTGACCTTTTCCAGTCCTGTGGCCACTGCTGAGTTTTCCAAATTTGCTGGCATATTGAGTGCAACACTTTCATAGCATCATCTTTTAGGATTTGAAATAGATGGAATTCCATCACCTTTTAGGATTTGAAATAGAATTCCATCACCTCCACTAGCTTTGCTTGTAGTTATGCTTCCTAAGGCCCACTTGACTTTGCATTCCAGGATGTCTGGCTCTAGGTGAGTGATCACACCATCATGATTATCTAGGTCGGGAAATCTTTTTTGTATAGTTCTTCCATGTATTTTTGCCACCTCTTCTTAATATCCTCTGCTTCTGTTAGGTTCATACTATTTCTGTCCTTCATTGTACCCATCTTTGCATGAAAAGTTCCCTTGGTATCTCTAATTTTCTTGAAGAGATCTCTAGTCTTTCCCATTCCATTGTTTCCCTATATTTCATTGCATTGATCAGTAAGTAAGGCTTTCTTATCTCTCCTTGCTGTTCTTTGGAACTCTGCATTCAAATGCATATATCTTTCCTTTTCTCCTTTGCTTTTCACTTCTCTTCTTTTCTCAACTATTTGTAAGGCCTCCTCAGACAACCATTTTGCCTTTTTGCATTTCTTTTTCTGGAAATGGTCTTGATCACTGCCTCCTGTACAATGTCATGAACCTCTCTCCATAGTTCCTCAGGCACTCCGTCTATCAGATCTAATCCCTTGAATCTATTTGTCACTTCCACTATATAGTCATAAAGGATTTGATTTAGGTCATACCTGAATGGTCCAGTGGTTTTCCCTATTTTCTTCAATTTAACTCTGAATTTGGCAATAATTCTTGATCTGAGCCACAGTCAGCTCCCGGTCTTGTTTTTGCTGACTGTTTAGAGTTTCTCCATCTTTGGCTGCAAACAATATTATCAATCTGATTTTGGTATTGACCATCTGGTGATGTTCATGTGTAGAGTCTTCTCTTGTGTTGTTGGAAGAGGGTGTTTGCTATGACCAGTGCATTCTCTTGGCAAAACTTTGTTAGCCTTTGCCCTGCTTCATTCTGTATTCCCAGGCCACATTTGCCCAATACTCCAGGTATTTCTTGACTTCCTACTTTCAGTGTTGCATATATTAACTCTTAATCCTTTAAAAAGCCCTTCAAAATAGGCAAACTCATTTCCACTTTACAGATGAGAAGTTGAGACACAGAGAGAGCTTTCTAGGAAGAGGAAATCATATATATTAAACCTATCTGACTATAGGAAGTACAGCAACAAGACCATAATGTGTGTGGATGGAGCTAAGAGACCTAGGGGATGGGTGGAAAATGAAAAACAAGGAGAAAAAGGTTAGGGGTCAGGTGCCCAATAGACTTATTTGTAGAGTGATATTATATTCCTGATTCTTCAGGAAAATCCCTGATCATATTGTTGATCTAAGCTCCCTTTATTCTTTAAGTGAATACCTCTTTTACTCTCAAAATCTCCCTGGGTTGGATGACAAACTGTGTCAAGGAGTTCTCTCTCTCTCTCTCTCTCTCTCTCTCTCTCTCTCTCTCTCTCTCCTGAGAACAATGAAAAGCCTTTGAGAAGTGGTAACATGATCAGACTTGCATTCTGATAGAATAATTCTAGGTACAATGTTTAAAATCAACTGAATTTGAAGAATTTATGCAAGCAGATGTATTTGGAGTCAATAATCTATAATGATTGCTTAAGTATGGGTGGTATTAGTAGATATGCAGAGATAAGAGCAGATTTGCAAAAAGTTAAGGGGTAAAATTAAATTAATCTGCTGATGGATTATATATGAGGGGGTACACGAGATGATGGTGTCCACAAAAACTCATAGGTTTCTGGTATCAGCAACTGGATAAATGATTTCCAGTTCATTGTGATGGGGAACAATGGGGGAATATATTATGTGTGTATAGAATTGGAAGTGAAGGGTTGAAGATCCTTAAATGTGTAAAGTTTAAATGTCAATTACATGATAAATGATCAAATAAGATGTCTAGTCAATAGGTGGTATTGCATTGTTTGGATATACCACAGTGTTTATCTACCTGTTGATGGACATCTGAGTTTTTTCCAGTTTTTAGGAATTTCAAGTAAAGCTGCAAGGAAGATTTCTGTACAAGTCTTCATATGGATAAGTGCTTTTATTTACTTTGAACAAATCTTAAGAGTAGAAAAGCTGGATCATTTGGTAGGTTTATGTATAATTTTTTAAGAAGCTGAGAAACTGTTTCAGTTCGGTTCAGTTCAGTTCAGTCACTCAGTTGTGTCTGACTCTTTGCAACCCCATGACCCACAGCACGCCAGGCCTCCCTGTCCATCACCAACTCCCGGAGTCTACCCAAACTCATGTCCATCGAGTCGGTGATGCCATCCAACTATCTTATCCTCTGTCGTCCCCTTCTCCTCCTGTCCTCAATCTTTCCCAGCATCAGGGTCTTTTCCAATGAGTCAGCTCTTCACATCAGGTGGCCAAAGTATTGGAGTTTCAGCTTCAACATCAGTCCCTCCAATGAACACCCAGGACTGATCTCCTTTAGGATGGACTGGTTGGATCTCCTTGCAGTCCAAGGGACTCTCAAGAGTCTTCTCCAACACCACAGTTCAAAAGCATCAATTCTTCAGCCCTCAGCTTTCTTTATAGTCCAACTTTCACATCCATACACGACCACTGGAAAAACCATAGCCTTGACTAGACAGACCTTTGTTGGAAAAGTAATGTCTCTGCTTTTTAATATGCTATCTAGGTTGGTCATAACTTTCCTTCCAAGGAGTAAGCGTCTTTTAATTTCATGGCTGCAGTCACCATCTGCAGTGATTTTGGAGCCCAGAAAAATAAAGTCAGCCACTGTTTCTGCTGTTTCCCCTGCTGTTTCTCCATCTATTTGCCATGAGGTGGAACTGTTTCCTTATTTCCAAATTCAGACTTAAATTGAAGAAAGTAGGGAAAACCACGAGACCATTCAGGTATGACCTAAATCAAATCCCTTACGATTATACATAGAAAGTGAGAAATAGATTCACGAGATTAGATCTGATAGACAGAGTGCCTGATGAGCTATGGACGGAGGTTCGTGACATTGTACAGGAGACAGGGATCAAGACGATCCCCCCAAAAAAAAATGCAAAAAAGCAAACTGGCTCTCTGAGGAGGCCTTGCAAATAAGTAGCTGTGAAAAGAAGAGAAGTGAAAGGCAAAGGAGAAAAGGAAAGGTATACCCATTTGAACACAGAGTTCCAAAGAATAGCAAGGAGAGTTAAGAAAGCCTTCCTTAGTGATCATTGCAAAGAAATAGAGGAAAACAATACAATGGGAAAGACTAGAGATCTCTTCAAGAAAATTAGAGACTCCAAGGGAATATTTCATGCAAAGATGGGCTCAGTAAAGGACAGAAATGATATGGACCTAACAGAAGCAGAAGATATTAAGAAGAGGTGGCAAGAGCATACAGAAGAACTATTCAAAAAAGATCTTCACGACCCAGATAATCCGTGTAAGGCTAATAACCAGCTACTGAGAGAAGTCTCTTGTGAGTATTTTGCTCAGTGCCCCATGAATCAGGAGCATTTCCAGTCAGGGTGATGAGCCTAGGCATTATCCCTGGACTTGTGTGAGCACTGGGCGTAATTATCACTAATCTTCATTGGTTCTTTTCCCAGTCAGCACTAGTTGCCTCACAAGCACACACTACTCAATGCTCAGCTTTATCCTCTAATGGAACCTTCTCCAGGTCTTTGTATTTCTCTCTTTATTCAACCCTCTTGTTTCTGTACTCTCTCTTCTGAACTCTAGCTACCTTAGCTTCTCCAGAATACTCCTTGTTACTCCATATTGGATGCAAAAGGAAGTCTCTAAGAAGCTTTTTTTTTAGTTTTTAGTATCTAGGGAATTTTTGGTATCTAGGGAATCTGATTCAGTAATTCCTAAGAGGGTATCAGTAATACATTCTTATAAAGCCTCAAGGTAGTTCTAAAGATATTGGGGTATGTAATAATTTGTCTCAGTGATGAATTCAATGAACACGGAAGTCTAAAAAGATTTTAAGAGGTGAGTAGAATTTGAACTAGACTTTAAGAAATAGTAGAATTTGGCAAATATATGTTCTGTGCCAGTTACTATTGGATGATCAAATAAGTTTGAGGGATGAATTAATTGATTTATCTTCCCTTTTCCACTTAGCAACTTCTATTTCAGTTTCCAGGTACCTTCCCAGATATAGGTTTCTCTATCTTTACAGAACTAATTTATAACTTCTTTTTTTTTTTGATAGAGCCTTTCTTTTGTTTATTAGTCCATGTATTATCTCATATCAAATTATTTTTATTCTGCTTTATATCATAATCATTTTGTTTTGTTTCTTCCACTGACCTATGTATTACTTTTGAAAAATTAATTTATCTTTGATCCCCAGAAACTAGCACAGTGCTTAGAAAACTTAGGCTCTCATAAATATTTGCTGATTTGAACTGTTGTTCCTCTTGATATTCAGAAGTGGCCTATTTAACTATTTAATATCGATGTCAGTTGTGACTTGGATTTTTTAGTAATAAATTGAGAGGCACAACCATATATCAGCTAACTTTTGCTGCATAAAAAATTTATCTCAAAACTTTATGGCTTAAAACAGTAAACATTTTTTATCTTGCCATTTTTGTAGCTTAGGAATCTCAGGATACCTTAGCTGAGAGGTAAGGTCCCCTGGCTTAGTATCTCTTACAAGGTTTCTAATGGGGCTGCAGTCTTCTTAAGGACTGAATGAAGAGAGTCCTCTTTTGTGCTCATTCTTGTAGCTGTTGGCAGGTTTTGGTCCTCTCTGGCTATTATCTAGAGACACCAGGACCTTACCATGTGATGCTATTCTTAGGAAAGCTCATAATGAGACATCTGGTTTCCATCAGAGAGAGTCATGGAGAGATCAAGGTAGGGTAAGTGAGATGAAGTCACAGTCTTTTTGTAACCTAATCTTGGAAGTGGCATTCCATAACTTTTGTCATTTTCTATTAATATTCATGAGAAATGTCATTCCCACATTCAAGGGAACAAGTTAGCCTCATAGATAGCAATGCCACTTATATTTTCTCAAAGATGATAACAAATGTATACGTAGATGGATTTATAGGGGGATTATAAATTATGTCTGGAAGAGAAGAGCTCTATTAACCCAGGAAACTTGGCATGATTCTATATTTATATTATTTGACCCTGTCTTTTTCTTAGAATCAAAGATGACTAGCAGGTAAATGTGGTGACAATTCTATTTTCCCCAAACTAGCAACTCTTTTGTTGAACAGTTATTTCCAGTATGTACTTTCTGCATGTCTAGTGTTCCAGAGGTACCTTGGAGCTTATTCAAGGAGAAAAGAAGGAGTTATAAGCTCATGCCTCCTACATCCAGGAGCCACCCAAGCCAATTCTATCATAGTACCCCTGCTGAGTACTTGTGCTGAGTTCATTAAGTCAAAGTTTGAAAAATGTTTGAAATGTTAGAGAAACTGGGATTCTAGAGTAATGTTTTTTGGCTACAGCAGTGTAATATATGTGGTGGTGGTGTAGTTTCTAAGTCATGTCCAACTTTTGCAACCCCATGGACTGTAGCCCTCCAGGCTCCTCTGTCCATGGGATTCTCCAGGCAAGAATGCTGGGATGGGTTGCCATTTCCTTCTCCAGGGGATCTTCCCAAACCAGTAATCAAACCTGGTCTTCTGCATTGCAGGCGGACTCCTGCACTGCAAGTGGATTCTTTACTAACTGAGCTTCGAGGGATATCAATATATAATATATAGACTAGTCATTAGGTATGTGGTCTCTAGAATCAAACTGCCTAGGTTTATTTGTATCCAGGCTCTTCTATTTACTACCCATGTGAAACAATTAGAAGTCCGGGCTTGAGTCTCACCCACAGTTATTTCTTAGCCCTTTCTGTGTCTGAAGCTGACAGGCATACTTGGTATTGCACTTTTTTCATTTTCATTGTAGGCTTCAATTGTTAGTCTCCCTGTGTTTATCTTAGTTTAACTTACTTTAATAGTTACCAGAATTATTCCTTCTGCTTTCTGTCCTGATAATAGGTCTCTGACTGAATGATGGATATTCTTTTAATAAACTTATCTAGAAAGAAAATTATCTATAATTGATCTGTATACCAGTCAATACATACTATTTCAAAATCGGCTAAAATATTTTTATGACTGGATTTACCAATATTATTGTGTCACTTATTCTAAGTTATTGCAGACCAACATTTTTAATTATGTTGTTAAATACAGAGCCTATAGGATATAATTGATTACTTAAGTTCATATCTTGCAGTTCATCAAATAATGTTTTCTGCCTTATTTAATGAGGAAGCTCAAAAAGGGAAGCCCTAAACATTCTGTAGAGTGTGCTTGAAACAGGACTAACCCCTGAACCTGAGAGTTAACTGTTGTCTTTTTTGATTTTTAAATCCCTGCTGGTGGAAATAAATTGATCTTTGAAATAATTTTTAGGAAGATTCTTATTAATCATTTTTATCTAAGAGCCGAAAATCTTTATTTGGTCCTTTTGAACTGTGGTGTTGGAGAAAACTCTTGAGAGTCCCTTGGACTGCAAGGAAATCCAACCAGTCCATCCTAAAGGAGATCAGTCCTGGGTGTTCACTGGAAGGACTGATGCTAAAGCTGAAACTCCAATACTTTGGCCCCCTCATGTGAAGAGTTGACTCATTGGAAAAGACCCTGATGCTAGGAATGATTGAGGGCAGGAGGAGAAGGGGACAACAGAGGATAGATGGCTGGATGGCATCACCGACTCGATGGATATGAGTTTGGGTAAACTCCAGGAGTTGGTGATGGACAGGGAGACATGGCGTGCTGCGATTCACAGGGTCGCAAAGAGTCAGACACAACTGAGCGACTGAACTGAACTGAACTGAACTATGTTCTATTAGTTGACTGCAAATCACCTTCAAACTGTAATTTAGAAGTTTATTTTTCAAGTAGAGGCAAATTACATGATTTCAGTAGGTGTCTTGGGCTGCAGGACAGGTCATGAGAAAATTCTTTGTCAGATTACAATGTCCAGGGTATAGGCAGTATAAGGAAAACCATCCATGAGAGTGAGCCTAACTTGACTACAATTTTCAAGTCTCTACAATTGCAGTATAGCCGAAAAATGCTGGACCTTTGGCAAGCTATAAAAATAAATCTCATAAGGAAAAAAATTGTGGCTTTCGAAATGCATAGAACATGATGTATTCATAACACATAAACATTGAAAGCCTGTTTTCTCAGCCAGGGATTTTAAAATAAGACCCTCACATAAGGAAATGCTGCAAAAAAGAATATATGTAAGAAAGAAAATAGCACAGCAAGATGACGATTAGCTGGAAGGCTCAGAAAATTTAGCCTGTCTTTTCTTTAGAATTTCTCTTCCATGGGCTTCCTTAACAAGCATTCCTTTGTTCTCCTTTTCTTTCATGGATGACTCTTCTCTTTCCTTTGCTGGCTCCATTATTTCCCACTTTTTAGCCATAAATATCCCTCAAGTATCTCCTTTTACCTATGGAACTGGTGTTATCGCCTAACTTCAATTATTACTTCTCTAAAATGATCCCACTTGTAGCTCCAGCCTTGACCTCACAGCTTCTCACCACTCTTCATCCACCAGCTTTTCTACTTATATTATTACAATTTCCTGAGAAGCTATAGATTTATATAATCAATGGAATTCTTTTACTTTATGTATATAAGTTGATATTCCTTTAAGCTCTATTTCTACAACATATGAAGAATATGGAGTGTCCCTTTAATTTCTTTAATAATGTTATCTTGTGGAATCATTTTCTGAGTAATTTTCAGACCAGATTTAATTTTAACCTGAGATAATAAGAGAAAGATCACATAAGAGAACCTCATTTCTGTGACAGCCTGAAGAAACTATTTTCCAGTAAGTTTTTGTACTCAAATATTTAATTAGAGCTATGGCAGGTAAAATAAAAAGTCTTTACAAAAATATTCAGTTAGTGTTTTAAATGATAAGCCTCTGTAACTATATGATAGGGAGTTCTCACTTAACAGTTGTAATGGGTATAGAGAAGTCAGTATATATACAGCTAAAAAATTTTACAGAAAATAGAGCATAAAATCAAAAGAAGTGCTTATTTTAAATCTAAAGCAATGTTATGATCTAAAATACTAGGTAATGAAGGCTTAAATACAAATGGATAAGCAATTATTGGTATTTTTAATTGGCATAGCTTTTGGTAGTTGTTTAAAAACTCAGGAAATAAGTTTGCATTTTGATTGAGGGATCAACCCCAGCTGAAACAGCTGTGGTGTTGGATAAGCTCACAATGAATTGCTAAAGGGAACTGAAAGAAACTAAATATGTTAAGTGATTAACCTGAGAGAAACTATGGGTGATGTTCCTACTTCTTAAATTCACAAATTAGACACAGTTCTACCCTCATGCTTATTTCCCCTTATCGCCTTCCTCTTTTATAGTCATCATTTGTTAATAACTTCCATCATCTCTCCCCACCCCCAGTATGCTGAGTCATTCAATTGTATCATCTTAATATCTCTAAAACCCATTCTCCATCTCTTGGATACTACTGCTACCTCATTTTTATCTGCTAGATCACTTTTATCGTTACCCCTGTCTTTTTAGCTGGCTGCTGAACCCTGCTAGATGCTCACTCTGCTTCTAGTTTGCTGTCTCTTCAGTCTGTTTGCTATACTATTACCAGAAGGATCTTTTTAGGGTGCAAATCAGAATATACTTTGCCCTTGCTGGAAACCTGTTGGTGAAACCCTCTATGGAAAAAATTCAGGAAAAATTCTAAAATTCTTGTCATAGTATATATGACTCTTCAAGATCCCTACCATATAACATCTACTTAGAATAACTTTTAACTTTATTTTTTTCAGTCATCTGCAAGCAATTACAAAGTCAGAATCATACTTATTGATATACTGGCTACACAGATGTCCTTGAAAATCCTTGAAGAACATCAACCAAGGGCTATATCCTGTATAGAACTGTCTGAGGTGTCAAGGAATTATAGGCTGCCCCCAAATAATAGCACATGTAAGAAGAAAAACACTGTGGAGTAGTATGATTCTTTGGATTTCTATAGATTCAAGTTTAAATTTTGGTGCTTTTCCTTAAAACTGTGTAATTCTTAACTTTTTTTTCCTATTTTAAAAATGGGATTATTAGTAACAGTGCCATGAGATTGTTGTGAGAATTAAATGAGATATCCTTATTTAGCTCATAGATGGGCTTCTGTAGTGACTCAGTCATAAAGAATCTGCCTGCAATACAGGAGGTGCAGGTTCAATTACTGGGTTGTGAAGATCCTCTGGAAAAGGAAATGCAACCCACTCTAGTATTCTTGCCTGGGAAAGCCCATGGACAGAAGAGCCTGCTGGGCTACAGTCCATGGCCTTGCAAAAAAATCAAACACAACTGAGCAACTAAATAACAACAACAACAACATCAAAGCACACATTCTAATGCTTCATTCACATTACCAAAAATCAAAGGGCAAGTGATAAAGATGAAATCATTGAAATAAACCCAGAGTAAAAGTAATTGGGAAACAGGGGAAATATACAACCAGTCTGCTGCTGCTGCTCAGTTGCTCAGTTGTGTCCAACTCTTTGCAACCCCATGGACTGTAGCCCAGCAGGCTCCTCTCTCCATGAAATTTTCCAGGCAAGAATACTGGAATGCCATTTCCTACTCCAGGGGACTTTCCCGACCCAGGGATCAAACCCACATCTCCTGCATCTCCTGCAGTGGCAGGCAGATTCTTTACCACTGAGCCACCTGAGAATCACCCATATAATCAAATTCTGAGTTGCTAACTAAGGTAGACCCCGTATTGGAGGAATCGGTAAAATACATGCATCTGGAGAGAGAAGTGTGTGTGTGTGTGTTTGTGGGTGTGTGTTGTAGAAATAGTACCAGTATTAGTAATAGTAGCAGTATTAGCAATAGTGATAGAAAAAATCAAGTAGAGAATGTTTAAGGCAAGATAGCTAATAACTATCACTGAACACTTCCTTTTAGGTTACCAAGTTTTGTCCTAAATGATTTCTATGTATTATCTTAATTAATTCAAGGCAATTAAAGCAGACAAAGGAAATCAGGAGGCAATACAATGTTAGTGATAAAAAAGCAAAACCGAAGAAACACTTAAGAGATAAACAGAGAGTCACCTCTAGAGAAGGACAATAAAAAGCTGGCAGAGAGGTAGGGATCAAACTCAAAGATCATTATGTCAGTCAGTCTAAGGAAGGATAGGATCTTAAGGAGAAGACAAATAGTAAGAAATGCTAGAGAAATATTAAAATAAGGAAAAGACCCAAGGATATACATTGGAATTGACAGTTGGGCGATCTTTGATGTCATTTTCCAAAGAAATTTCCCTGGAAATTCTGATCTGAAGCCAGACTATAGGTGGGCTGAGGAGTGATTAAGAGGTGAGAATATGTGAATAAAAGATGTAGACTACTCTTGAAAAACAATGAAAAGTTTAGAAGAGAGAGTAATTGTTCAATGGGACACAATTAGAGTGGGTTATTGAAAGTTAAACACAAGAGATGTGGATTCTGTCCCTGGGTCAGGAAGATCCCCTGGAGAAGGAAATGACAACCCGATCAGTATTCTTGTCTGGAAAATTCCATGGACAGAAGAACCTTTTAGGCTATAGCCCATGGGGTGGCAAATAATTGGACATGACTGAGTGACTGAGCACACACATTGAAAGTTAGAACTGGAAACATTGAAAAATTTCAGATCTAAATCAACTTGCATATTAAAATCTTTGGGATCATTTTGAGTTCTTGAGGCATAACCTTTCAAAAACATTTTCTTCTCAAACTTTGTTAATACAGATTTTCTACTAAATGGAAGTGAGTATTATCCCCAAAGAGATTCATGATTCTGTTCTCTGTAAGTCTCAATAGTAAAGGTTAGATAAAGATCTATAGAAGAGAAAACTGTGGCTTTAAACAAACTATAAATCCTAAGGAAAACATCAGTGTAAGTATGAATTTGAGGGAGACTCCAAAGAAGTCACAAGAAATGAGATATCACTTTAAATAAAGCAAAGAAAAACTTAATTTCAAAGTGTAGATATTTATTGGAAAGTCTACTAGGTATAAAACACTTGTATTTAATTTTGGGAATTTCAGCTCTGATTGATTGCCATTTTATCCCATATAGAATTTACCTTACTTTACTTTCTCTTCCATGAGATATTTAGCTCCTATTGATGTAGTCATTTTTTTCTTCTTCATCGTCAATGATTTTCATAAGATGAAGTTCAGAGTCGGAAGCCAGTTGAGTGCAAGTCAATAAGTTAAAGTCATACTGTAGCAGAAACATTCAGCAAATAAGAACAATGAGGACCTTTCTCTTGTAGGCATTACTTTTTAAATCTCTGGAATTTAAAATGATAAGGTATAACTCTTTTAGTTAGAAGGATTAAATCCCAGTATCTCAGGTGAAAAATCCTTCTTAATCTGGAATCAAAACTTCCTATACTTCATTGAGACAAGTTCAGAACATGACAAAAATAGTTTAATTAATTTTTGTATAATAGTGGTTTACACACAGTGATAATTAATGAAAAGATTAAGTTGTGAGGATAAATAATATAAGCATTTAGAGAAAGAAATGTTTAATAGAGTAAAGTATTTGTGAAAAGTTCTCAGAGGACCTGGGAACTGAGCTTGGCCTTGAGACTAGGTATACTACAGTCAAAGAAAGAAAACAGAGACTTTCTAGAAAGAAAGAGCAGAATGTTCGAACAAGTATTTAAATTACAACCTGGAAATTGTAGAGATTCTACTTGGATATTTTGAGAAGTCAACTAGCAAATGAAAATATTTTTAGTGTGTAATGTATAGTAATTCTTTTCCTATCAAAACCAGAGAGCTCTAACCCATTTTTTGTGCTCATAGAACAATGACTTTGTGACAGACACTTTGTCATGCTTATTCATTTCATCAATAAAGAATAACCGAACGTCAAGGCTGTATATTGTCACCCTACTTATTTAGCTTATATGCAGAGTACATCATGAGAAATGCTGGGCTGGATGAAGCACAAGCTGGAATCAAGATTGCCGAGAAAAATAGCAATAACCTCAGATATGCAGATGACACCACCCTTATGGCAGAAAGTGAAGAGGAACTAAAGAGCCTCTTGATGAAAGTAAAAGAGGAGAGTGAAAAAGCTGGCTTAAAACTCAACCTTCAAAAAACTAAGATCATGGCATCTGGTCCCATCACTTCGTGGCAAATAGATGGGGAAACACTGGAAACAGTGGTGGATGTTCTTTTTGGGGGCTCCAAAATCACTGCAGATGGTCACTGCAGCAATGAATTAAAAGACGCTTACTCTTTGGAAGGAAAGTTATGACCAACCTAGACAGCATATTAAAAAGCAGAGACATTACTTTGCCAACAAAGGTCCGCCTAGTCAAGGCTATGGTTTTTCTAGTAGCCATGTATGGATATGAGAGTTGGACTATAAAGAAAGCTGATCACTGAAGAATTGATACTTTTGAACTGTGGTGATGGAGAAGACTCTTGAGAGTCCCTTGGACTGCAAGGAGATCCAACCAGTCCATCCTAAAGGAGATCAGTCCTGAGTGTTCTTTGGAAGGACTGATGTTGAAGCTGAGACTCCAATACTTTGGCCACCAGATGCAAAGAGATGACTCCTTTGAAAAGACCCTGATGCTGGGAAAGATTGAGGGCAGGAGGAGAAGGGGAAGACAGGATGAGATGGTTGGATGGCATCACTGACTCAATGGACATGAGTTTGGGTGAACTCTGGGAGTTGGTGATGGAAAGGGAGGCCTGGTGTGCTGCGGTTCATGGGGCCTCAAAGAGTCAAACACAACTGAGCGACTGAACTGAACTGAATGTTTGAATCTTGGTTCTTTAATAATAATAATATATATATATATATGTATATATATACTGATACATATGTATATATATATATATCATTTATACAAATCTAAGTATAATAAAGTTCTTTTTTTTTAAAGAATTTAAAGATTATTAAGACATCCTTTCTGTGATAAGACTTTTTTCTAGTATACAGTTTCACTAGTAGTTTTGTTATTGTATTGGGGGACAAAAATCAAAACTATGGATTTTCTCAAAATTATTTAATACAACAGAATTTTATGGCCAGCAGAAAACTTAATGAGACAATGTATGTAAAAATGCCAGTGACAGTTTCTGGCATGGAGCAGGCACTTGGGATTTGCTAAAGTTTAATTCAGAGTAAAAGATCAATAAATGTGTACATTGAACTATTTAAAATTTTTCTATCATATATTTGGGTCCTAAATGTTAATGTTTAAATTCCTCTATGACTAACAGATATATATTCTTATTTTTTAACTAGAAATACAGTCCAATTCAATAATTATCTGGATGCCTATTATATTTTTAGCATAGTGGTGAATAAAAGCAATTCAGTTTGGGCCTTCATGGGCCTTCATGTAGTGGAAAGGAGATGAAATTGATCTACCCACTCTTTCAGGTTCTAGATTAGGGGAAGCATGGTTAAAATTATTTAATAGATATATGTTCCAGCCTAAGCATTAATATGAGTGTGTTTATCTTAACCACAATAACAAGCATATTTGTATATCATGATACATTGTATCCCTGTAAAATTGATAGGAGATATACTCCCTATCATGACTTGAAATATCATAAGAACCAATAGATGCATTAAATGTATATAAATAGCCTGTGAAATTATTCAGATAATTCCAGTGTACATTGCTCTCAATGGTTAACTATTTTCTTGAATTTTAAAACTAACTAAAAACTACAGTTCAATAATGACTCTGTGTGGTTTCATTAAATCTTACATTTTGACAGTTTCTCAGAAGGCCAGCACTTCATAATTAATGAATATTGAGCCAAAAGATTGACCTTCTGAATAACTGGATAAGTGCAAACTTAGGAAAAAACTACATTGGACTAAGAGCCCTTATCTTTTAGAATGAAAGTAAGTTCTGGAACTATGCCTAAGAAATTGGGTCTATATGTTAACATTTGAACATCCTTTGTTCAATAAAAATTCATGCTGTCTACTTTATTTTATGCTATGTTTAAAATAAGAGAATTTGTAAAAAGCTCCATTTACCTTGATCACATGTGACCTCCTTTAAACGTTCCTAAAATTGAACTCACAGGCATATGAAGTCTAAGATAGCAGACATTTGATATAAATGGTTCCAGCATTAAATTCCAAGCTGAATCTACAAAGCTGAATCTAACAAGCTTCTACTGACAGAAAGCTTCATTTTACCTGAGATTGATTCAGCTAGTTCATTTGCTTAAAGGTTAGTGTTAATGTGATCAAGGTCACAGGAAGGATCTGATGCAAAGAAACTTCAAAGAAGCCTAAATTTGAATTCCAGTTCTGATTCTTATTAATTGTATGACCTCAGATAGGTTAAAAAGCCTCCTTGAGGCTCAGTGTCTTTACCTTTAAAATGGGAGAGTGGAACCTATCTTTCTATGTTTTGGAGTGAGACAGAGGCACTCCAGTTACCATTTATGCCCTCAACTTAGGATGGAGGCATAGAAGAGAAGAGGTGTGGGAACAGATGTTCCTTGAGCTCTTTGATCCCAGCTTCATGTTCTCTCTTCTAAGACTAACAGACTTTTGAAAATTTCCCCAAATGTATATTATTTTACCAACTAAAGAACAGAGAGTACATTAGAAAAATTTACAGTGAAAAAGAACACATCTGGAGGAAATGACTTCAATCAGTTTTCTAGAGAAAAGAGGCTTGGAGATGAGTCTTTGATAGAATAAATCTAAAGGGTCAGCAGATTTGTTGGCAGTCTGTGCCTTTCCATGAAGGCAGTTGATCGATAGCTCCTGCTAGTTTTTTTTTTGTTGGTTTGTTTTAATCACTCACTCATTCAACAAATTTTTATTGAATGATTACTATTTTCATGGCAACATGCTAGAGTAGGATTATATAGATGAATTTGGTACACATTTTGTCCTTAAAGAATTTGGTCTTTAATAAGGGTGATAAGGCATGTATATAAGTTTGTAAATGTTCTAAATAGTATGAAAGAAAGTTGAGTGAGATGTAAAAGGAAGAAAGACAATTTTAGCAAATAATTTGGCAACAAATGGGGGGAAAGTAAAGAAATATTGGAGGAGATGATATTTAGCTTGGGTTTAAATATCTGTAGATTGGGCAGAAGGAAACTTCTGACTGAGGAAATAATGTGAACAAAGACTCAGAGAAGTGGAAAATGGAGTGCAGTTTGATTGTACAGTTGGGTTTATGAAAGAGAGTCATGGAAAGTACATTTTAAAGGATACCATCAGATTGAGAGAACTTTGAATACCATAGTAAGCAGCTTGGCTTTTATTTTCTAGGCAAAAGCAAGCCATTGGAGATTTCAGAGAAGGGAGATGGAAAAATATTGTGTTTTAGAATGGTGACTCCTAGAAACTAGTTGTATTAATACATTTTAATTGTAAAATAAATTTGTTGGACAGATGCCCCCAATGAATCTCCTAACCTAGCTCTTTCTTATCCAGGCTGCTGATGTGCTTCTGCAACATGGAGCTAATGTCAATGTTCAAGATGCAGTTTTTTTCACTCCACTGCACATTGCAGCATACTACGGGCATGAACAGGTAAGTTAGTAAGTAAGCGTGTAGGTAAGTCCAAAGCCTGGGGCATCACTTAAGTGTTCCAGGCTTTTTCTTGAACTGTACTATATTCAAAGAAAGGCTACTTGAGATATCCTTTGAATCATTTTTGCCATCTTCTCATCGGTTCCACCCTTGAAAAGCTTTTGTAGATCCACAGAAAAATAGAAGCTACCAAGTTATTCATTTTCAATGACCATTTTCATTCTTCCTCATATTATCTCCCTAGATCTCTAGTATTACTCAGTTATGCAACAGAATCACACCTTTGTAGAGGTCATGCTATTGCACTTCCTGAGGGCCCCAAGTTGAAAATCAAACTTATTTTTGTCTCTGTGCTGTTCCAGTCATTGTGCCTTTATTTCTTTGCTGGCTGGCATATGCCTGGACACTCTCAAGCCTGTGAAGCGTGACCTCTAGCTAGGGAAGATTGCTCATTTCATTGATGTGCTGCTCAGAGTGCACTGGAGTGCACTGGAGAGCTGGGTACTGAAAATGCTTCTGAAAGTACAGGGTCCAAAGCTCAAGTGATGAAAAACTCCAAACTTTTTCTGATTTCAGGCACAGGCAGGGTATACACAATGCACGTTGTTTGTTAAGTCATCCTCTTTGGCGATTAACCTCATCACCCAGAAGAAACATAAAGAGCTTCTCTGCATGTTATGTGGAGTGTTAAATTTGTTTACTTTCCCTGAATATATAGTCACAGTATTATAAAATTATGCTAAAATGTGGATGGCCCTTTTATGATAAGGGACTCACTTTCTATGTGCAAAGACAGCACATAAGTAATTTATGGATGCTATTGTCACTCACTAAAATATGCTGACAGGGGAATGGCACATTTGGTTTATAAATGTGCCTGATATGCCGTGTTCCTTGGCATTTGTTTATTTACTTATTTTTAAGTGGAAGAGTAGATGTTTTGTACCAAGAGCAATATTTCCTAGGTATATAATAATAGTGCTTAATAGACAATCGATTTCAACGATAGTTTAAATCTGTCCATTATAAAGTCACATAATCAGAATTTATGGAGTCTGTATAAGTGGAAATATCTGCTTAGGAGTGCAAGGTTCCTGAAACTAAATGTCTACTACTGTTCAGCTTTCTCCTGAGTTAAGCATTGGTATGCCCATTAGCCAACAAATGGATAAAACACATATTCCACATTGGTACTCCCTCTTCTGATATCATTTATTGAGTACCAGGCACTTTTCTAAGTGTTTCATGTGTAATAACTTATTTAATCCTCATGACAACCCTATGAGGTATTCCCATCTTAGTGATGAAGAAACTGAATTTTGAAAAGGCCAAATCATTTACTCAAAGTGACATAACTAATAAATAGAAGCCTAATTTCAGAACCTTTCTTCTTTACCCACTGCACACAATAAGAAGTTCTCCCACATTCCACCAGCTGTTTTTTTCACCTAGATTTCTATCAAATGTATACCATATTCTTGAGAGACTTCTGCCCAAAATATATTTATTTGCTGCCACAAAATAGTTTCAGAGCTTGAATTCACATTTATGCTAATGCATCAGTGGTCAAGACTTGTTTTTAGAGATTTTTTTGATATGGACCATTTTTAAAGTTTTTATTGAATTTGTCTCAATACTGCTTCTGTTTTATGTTTCGGTTTTTTGGCTGCAAGGCATGTGGGATCTCAGCTCCCTGACCAGGGATCATACCCACACCCCCTGCATTGGAAGGCAAAGTCTTAACCCCAGGACCACAGTGGAAGGCCCTCAGTGGTCAAGAGTTTTGAGGAGTCCTCCCATAACTGATATTTTAATGGCACAGATACATCTTAACTTATCTCTTGGGATCACTGTGATGACTTCTGAAATTCCCAGAGGAGACAATGTCAAGTTTAGAAAAAGTATTTGAAAGATTCCTAAGTGGATGTGTAAATAATTTGGACAAATCCCATAAATTACCAGAAACAACCCCTGGAAGACTCCTGAGCTGTGAATCTCAACCAGTGTGGGAAGATGCTAAAAGCTAGTGTGGCTATCTCCTGCTTACTCACAAATCAAAACAGGACCTAGAATCCCAGTCACAAGATGACCATTGGTGACCTATGCATGGAGTTGCTATGAAAATGAAGAATCACATAAACACTGCTGACTCTGGCCAGAAGAAGATTTTAAAGAATTGTTTAGAGATGATTATGGGTGACTTTAGAGAAGACTGTTTATGTACAGTGAAGACTGAACTCTGAAATTGCTCCAGTTTTTAATTTCTTGCTAGGTGATATAATAATAAATACCTTATTGTTTAGGCCAATTGAATTAGGATTTTTTTCATGCAAAAATTAACCAAAAGAACATCTTAATGATATGTCTCCTTCCATACTGCTGGAAGCTTTGCATTATTATTTGACATTTGACACTAATCTCAAATGCTTGGATCCTTTAGGTAACTCGCCTCCTTTTGAAATTTGGTGCTGATGTAAATGTAAGTGGTGAAGTTGGAGATAGGCCCCTCCACCTAGCATCTGCAAAAGGATTCTTTAATATTGCGAAACTCTTGGTGGAAGAAGGCAGCAAAGCAGATGGTAAGATTATGGTTAGAAGAATTTTGCAGTCTTTTACTTTATGTATGCTTTTTCTTCTACTTTACTTATTTACTAGAGAATAATCTTGAAGTTGATTAATTCTAGTTTTCATGTCCTAATTTGTACCTCAAGTCATAATTTATTATTTTAAATATATTAATTAAACCTATATGTTAATCCTTCTTTGCATATTTTATTTCAACTTAATATATTAGGTATGACCATAAAAGTAAGGGGTTTTCTTAAGCTTTTCCTACTTGTTGTTACTCACTAATCTTTTTTTAATTGAGGTAAAACTTACATGTAGCAAAATTCTCAAATCCTAACTTAATACTCAGTTATTGAATACACCCTTTTGAATACACCCACACAAAAGCCTCCAAGACCAAGATATAGTATTTTTATCTGGAAGGTTGCAGATATTTCACCTGGAAAGATCCTTTGTGCCCACTTCTTAGTAAATAGCTTTCACCACCAAAGGTAATCAATATTCTGGCTTCTATTATTGCCATAGGTTAATTTTTTTCTGTTTTTTAGAAAATGAAGATATATGTGTATATATATATATATATATATATAGAGAGAGAGAGAGAGAGAGAGAGAGAGAATTGCTAAATCAAAGGTCATATACATGTTTAACTTTGGGAGAAATTTCAGACAGCTTTCCAAAATATTTACACTATTTTTCATTCCCAAAGCTATATATAAGCATTCCATGTTACTCCCCACATCCACCTCAGTATTTGAGACTACTATTATTTTAAATGGAAATAGAGTTAGAGTGTGATCAGTTTTGGAAAAAAGCTTTAGAATACACAGAAATATTTTAGATGCATTTAATAGAATAAAATTTTCTGCAACTTTTTTAGTTTTTTAATCACAAAATGTGTTTTGGAAAATTGAAAGTTTTAAAGAAAAGCACTTTATTTCTCTTTTTTTTATCTTCCTCACAAACTTTATTTCTTGACACAGATTCACTCAGAGTTACATCTTGTTGTTAAATTCTCTCAGGCATATCCAGTCTTCTTCCACTGACCCTCAAGAGACCTAATTAAAAGCCCAGCTGTAAGAACTGCTGGCCTTTGCAGCAGAAATGATGCACATTTCCAAAAGCACAAGGTTGTCAAAGCTCTAGAACTGCCATTTCCTTGGTCCAAGGTTGAGACTGATATTCAGTTAATAAAACTAATCGATGTTTCCGTCTACTCATAAGGAAAACACAAAGGCTCCCAGGGACAACTGTGGCAAGAGGCTAAGGCAGTTTCATTTCCATGTTGGAAACAGGACCGTTTCATTTGGCAATGTTTGAGAAATGTAGTTTCTATCATTTTCTGAGCCAGTGTACAGTAACTCAGGAATTTTTCTATAGCATTATCATAAACAACCTGTGTTGTCAGGATGCAAGGAGCGCTGTTCCTTGGACCTCTCTTTGATTCTGTTGTTATAGAATAGTCAGAAGTACACCAGTGTGAATCACTGAGCACGTAATTGTTTCTGAAACTGCCTCACTTTTCCAACGGGTCAGGAACTGCTCACATTCTTCCTTTTATTATCAATGCCAACCTCAGCCTTTTATTCCTCTGAACAACTCCAAAGCTCAGTGGTGTCAAAATGAGTGTCATTTATGATCAGCATGTCTCCAGGATCAAAGAACTCTTCTACAAAAGGCATTGAAATGTGTGCTGCACCCGTATTCCCAGTACATACCGGCATCATATGATATAATTTTTAGCATTTTCTTTCTGACTCACAGAAGCACTCTAATGCCTCCTACTCAATCATTTAAAAAAAAAAAATCAAGAGACATGACTCAGATTTTTAAGCATTGTATTTCCTTCTAATACACAATTGATATTTAAGTCCCTTTTGCACTTAAACCAATTGCAAAGAATAAACCAGAAAATCTTTAGTGCTAGTGGATGCTGCACAAGATTTATTATCAGCTGGTTCACTTACTCTAAAATATATCTAAGCCTTCAGATGATTTATTTTAGGTTTGAACCTTGCCTGTGGTTAATGGACATAAGGGGAGGAGTAAATGAATGACCCCAAAAGAAGCACAATTTGAAATCTGGTATTTACATTATGTTCCCATGGTAACAGAACATCACAAATGAAAATAAATTAAGGTTATAAAATTAACCAAAATATAATTCCAAAAGCATGTTCAGCATGTTTGGGAGACTGACCTATTCAGTCACATATGTTCTAAGTCCCTAGTCTTCTTTATACCTTGTAGGGAAATGAAAAAGGAGAAACACAATGCTTGTTGATTGAGATTGAAAAGATCAAATATTTCTGGACTCCATAAAAAGAAAATAGAGATACAGTTCTTTTTGTATCTGTAAAAATATAGATACAAAGTTAAATTCTTTTTGTATTTGTAAAAATAGAGATACAGTTAAAAATGGAAAATTTTAAGTTTAGAAACTTAATTTCTGTCATCTGATGAAGATATAATTTTGTTAACATGGACATGGATATCAGAAAAAGTCACAAAAGTTTCTAGGACATGGTCAGTAAAGACAAGTAATTTATTTTAAAAAATATATCTTGTCAAAACTATCACACAGATTTATTATCACACTGAAAAATTATTTAAGATACATTTGCAAGTTGAGTTATTGGGATGTGCTAACATTAATGCGTTTATTCTATCTTTAAGATCAATGAGCAGAATTAAGCAGGAAGTAGCATCCATCTACCTACATATTCATCTACTCTTCCTTTCAAAATACACTACTGAACACATATGCTCTTCAAGGTAGAGGACTAGTGACCACATATTTTTCTAATAATGATTTACATGTATTCCTTTGTTTAAATTTTTCCTTTACTTAGACCTCTAAATTATGTATTAAGTTAGAGCAAACAGACTATCATACATTCAGTTTTCCTCAGATAATAATAATAATATATGTATTTTTTTATCTTTGCAAATTGGTCTATGAAAAAATTAAGGTATCAGAATGGCTGAAGCAGAAATGGAGTTATATATAATATATAAACTCTGCATCTGGTCCAGATTTCTCCTGGCTTATTCCTTTGGTTGGTATTAATATCTTCTTTGATGGGAATAATGTCCAGGCTACTGAGGATAATTTATCAAGGAAATAATCTGCTTTGAAGTTTATTGATTCAACTAGAGAACAATGTTGGGTGGGACCAGAGATGGCCAAAGGAAAATCATGAATTAATGGAATATTGTGCTTTATTCTGTTTTACAATGTCCCCTCTGGACCTCAAGAATCCTCATGTGACCTCCTGATTCCCTGGGCTCCCTACTGTTCTCAAGCATTGACTCATGGTATTGACTTTCCCTGACTTCCAACAGAATATGAACAAAGAAAAAGAATCTTTAAAAGGAAGATAATCAAAACACCCAGGCACATTCTTCTGAAGGAAGAGTGTCCTTCTGAGCCACTCATTAATATAAAAGATTCAAAGATTCATTTTTCAATAACAGCCCTGAGAGGAGGAGTTCAGTAACTTTGTTAAAGATTTCTTTTTGGCTTAAGATCTTATAGAACAATAAAATAAGAATCATTGTCTACAAATATAGCAGCTATAAGGCCTACAGTGCTTATTAGATGTTAAATGATTATTCTATTTGAACTTTGAAAAAATAAACTAGTATCTTGCCTTTCTTTTCCTTCCTATTGCTTATTATTAAAAGAAAATCTTCCCATAAACTTTTTTGGTTCAACAGATGATTTCTATTACATATAATAATGAAAATGAATGTTAAGGGCTATTTTTTTTCTATTTTGAATAAAGCCCTCTATACAGATGGACAGAGTAATAAAATAACAAAAAGTGGCTGTAGAGCAGTTGATCTGATTATTTTTAATTTTAAAAATTGTGCTAAAGCAAATCCAAAATTTAGCAGCTTGGTGTTGACTTGTATTACTTCAAGCCTATAATTATTGACTATTCAACTAGATTGTAAATTATTTGAGGGCATAGACTCTATGCATTTATACCTTAATGGCCTTAGCATTTGGTAAATTTCTAAGAGGGAAATTAGTAAAAAGGGAAAGTAGACATTTTTATTAGATGTCTAATATGTGACGGCCATCATGCTAGATACTTTCCCAAAATTATCTCCTTTAATCCTTTCAGCATCTCTGCTGCCCAACAATGTTATTCCATCCACTGATAAGAAATCAATATCCACAACACCTAGCACAGTGCTGGTGCATATTGATCATTTATTACTTGTTGAGGAATGACTGTGTCAGTCAGGTGTTCTTATTTGCCAGATTTGGAAACTAATGCTTGCTAATTTAAACATGAAGGAAATATATTACATTGTATCAATTATCGTAGAATCTTCCCCAGAACAGAGTAGAAAACTGGGTTTGGCATTCTCACAGTGAGAAATGGTGTCCAGAACCACACTCCCCAAATTAATCCTTTGAAGGCACACTGCCGCCCCTGCTAACATACACACCAGCACTTGTGTTTCTGGCACCAACAATGCAGGGTACCCAGTCTGTGGCTGGAAACACTACTGCTGGAAATTAGATGGAGCTATTCCACCTCTGCTACTTTCCCAAAACAGATGAGACTCTGCTTTTGTATGTCATGAGCTCTGATGTAAGAGTCTGAAGTAACATTTTGAATAGAAGAGCCTGCAGATAAGCACCCAACCATGGCATGGTTGAGTGCGAAAGTGTTGCTATTAAAAACTATGCTAGTGTAAGAACACTAAACTGGGACATATGGTCACCCTGTGCTAATCCTGTGCCCTAACTGCACAGGAGACTTGGAAAGCATTTTTGCAGCTTCTATGATAAAATGTGATTTTGTTATCTAGTTAGCACTTTCAACATAGGGAATTCCCTAAATGTCAGAAGAGGCTATAAGGCTGGATTGGACAAAGAAAAAGTCAAATGATCATTACCGATTGGACAATTTAAAACTGCAGTTAATGTTAAACAGTTGTCTTGGGTAACACAATTAATGAGGTCTAAATCACTTGTTGCCTTTTCATTATACCATGCTTTGTGTACTACAGTATAACATTTTTCAGTTGAGGGAACATCAGAACCTCCTAAATAGCACCATAAACATACAGCATACTAGGCCTCATGCTAATATATTGGGCCAAAATTTGGGGAAATGATGCTCTGTCCAGAGTCTGAACTTTTTAACATCTTCCATGGGGGATGGAAGGATAATCAGTTTGAACAGTGGTACTTGTGGAAATAAGGCCATGAGTACCTTTTAGATACTTAATAGTTTCCTGAACTCTTTCATTGTGCAAGGCAGATTTGATTAGAAGTGTTCCATAGATTTATGGGAGCTAGAAGAAAGCCTGCTTCATGTGGTAATAGGCTATAGAAGAGAATCATAACTTTTTTAATCGGTTGCACTTAATTTTCTTTATTGTTGTCATTAATTGGTAATTCCAGGAGTCTCTCAGGTACTTAGAAAAGTTCCTGATACTACACATGAGGAGGTTGAGAAATAGAGAATTCTAGAAAACATATCTTTCTTTTGATGACAGTAAATGCTCAGGACAATGAAGATCACGTTCCACTCCATTTCTGCTCTCGCTTTGGACATCACAATATAGTGAAGTACCTGCTCCAGAGTGATTTAGAAGTTCAGCCACATGTTGTCAATATCTATGGAGACACCCCTTTGCACCTGTGAGTATTATGTATCGTTCCATAGGTACTCCAGGTATACTGTGTGTACCTTCCTACTATTCTCAAAATATTTTCTTTATCTCTAGGGCATGCTACAATGGCAAATTTGAAGTTGCCAAGGAAATCATTCAAATATCAGGAGTAGAAAGTCTGACTAAAGAAAACATCTTCAGTGAAACAGCTTTTCACAGGTAAAGGAATATTTAAGCACAATTGCCACTAAGCGAGTACTCTTTGACACTAGAAGTCATGTACGTAAAGCAAGAACGAATAGTGGCAGATGTTACAATCCGAGAGCAAGAGCAGAGGGTGGGCAGAGGATAGGAAGTCCAAGCTAGATGCACGGAAGAAAAGGTAGAGGCAGATGCTGCAGTCAGTACAACAGATGGGGCTGGAGCCAGATGCTGCCTTGCTGGCAGCAGCCACAAAGACAGGGGCTGATGTTGCCAAGGCAACAGGCATGTCAACATCTGTAAGCATATTGCTTCTATTCCATTCCACTCTGCAGAAAGCTGCCAAAAGGAGCAGTGCCCATAATCCTCCTCCGACAAGAATCTCATTACTAGAATTCATCAGCATCAAAAGTGACATTTTTTTTCCTTGCCACTTAAACCTTATGTGCAAATGTATCTACCTATCTAAGACATCCATCTGTCAGCCTGTAAGAGCTTAGTCAGGGTGGCCACCGAGATACATAAGAAGGCATTAACTCCTTGCTAGGAATCCATTAGAGTCCTTTAGAGTGAGCTCTGGAAAAGCACACTGGAGGAGCATCTAGGTTTGGAAAAGTTGTGACTAAGAAAGAAAGAAAAGAGAAGGAGAGAGGGAAGAAAAGGTCTGATAAAAACTCAAGAGTCATAGGTCCCTAAAATGTCCCAAAGGAAGGCAGATATTCATATAATTTAAAACCCTCATTAACAGGCTACTGTTTTGCCTATTAAATAAAAGCATAGTCATTCAAATCGAGTAAACCTTGAATATAAGATACATTCACCCACATATTGCAGATCTCCCAGCTGGTTTGTAACACCTAAAACATGTATTTGACACTACTGTGTTATTTATATAGTGTCTGTACCTTACTGGTGAATAATAGAAATGAGAGACTAACTACTGATTAATACTGAACTAAAATTAAGCTTATACTTCTGCCTCAGGCATCAGTGTGTCAAATTTCACTTGGATTTCCAGATTTGTCTTACCAGCCAAAGAGGTCAGCCAAAGGGGAGGTGAAGACAACTTCCGATTATGGAACAGTGAATATGTGCTGGGTGATTTGCATCCATTATGTCATTTAATCCTCATCACCATTTTATGAAGTTGGATTTACTATCCCTTTTTTTACCAGTGAGAAAATTGAGGCTCAAGAAAACTAACTTGCCGAAGATTCTTATGGCTAGAAAATTATGTATTAAATGCCTCCTGCTGCTGCTAAGTCACTTAGGTCGTGTCTGACTCTGCGACCCCATAGGCAGCAGCCCACCAGGCTCCCCCGTCCCTGGGATTCTCCAGGCAAGAACACTGTAATGGGTTGCCATTTCCTTCTCCAATGCATGAAAGTGAAAAGTGAAAGTGAAAGTGAAGTTGCTCAGTTGTGTCCCACTCTTAGCGACCCCATGGACTGCAGCCTACCAGGCTCCTCTGTCCATGGGATTTTCCAGGCAAGAGTACTGGAGTGGGGTGCCATTGCCTGCTCTGATTAAATGCCTAATTCCAAATCCTGTGTTTTTATGTATCTTCATGTTCATATTATTTTGAACATTTTGAACCAAAATATTTTGCCTGTTTTCTACACATTCTGTCACAGAACAGATGCATGGATTCTTTAGATCATGCCTTCAGTCAAAGTGGATCGTGGAATTTGTCCCCAAAGGGGGCAATCGGGAGAACTGATATTTGTGAGGTACTTAAGTCCACTTTTTCCAATAGGTCATTCTTATGGAAGCTGACACCTCAGTCTAGTTTTCAAATCCTTCTGCTACTCTGTGCACACACTGAAACCAGTTATAATCTGAGGATTATCATCACCTTCAGAAGATTGTCCATAGGAGAATATTAGTGGTGTTGTTCAGTTGATCAGTCATGTCCGACTCTTTGTGATCCCATGGACTGCAGCACACCAGGCTTCCCTGTCCATCAACAACTCCCGGAGCCTACTCAAACTCATGTCCATTGAGTCGGTGATGCCATCCAACCATCTAGTCCTCTGTCATCCCCTTCTCCTCCTGCCTTCAATCTTTCCCAGCCTCAGGGTCTTTTCTAATCAGTTGGCTCTTCGCATCAGGTGACCAAAGTATTGGAGCTTGAGCTTCAGCATCCGACCTTCTAATGAATATTCAGGATTGATTTTCTTTAGGATTGGCTGGTTTAATGGCCTTGCAGTTCAAGGGACTCTCAAGAGTCTTCAACACCACAGTTCAAAAGCATCAATTCTTTGGTGCTCAGCTTTTTTTACAGTCCAACTCTCACAGCCATACATGACTACGGGAAAAACCATAGCTTTGACTAGACAGACCTTTGTCGGCAAAGTATTGTCTCTGCTTTTTAATATGCTGCATAGGTTGGTCATAACTTTTCTTCCAAAGAGCAAGTGTCTTTTAATTTAGTGGCCGCAGTCACCATCTGCAATGATTTTGGAGCCCAAGAAAAGAACGTCCACCACTGTTTCCACTGTTTCCCCATCTATTTGCCATGAAGTGATGGGACCGGATGACATGATCTTCATTTTTTGAATGTTGAGTTTTAAACCAGCTTTTTTACTCTCTCCTCTTTCACCTTTATCAAGAGCCTCTTTAGTTCCTCTTTGCTTTTTGCCATAAGGGTGGTGTCATCTACGTAGCTGAGGTTATTAATATTTCTCCTGGCAGTCTTGATTCCAGCTTGTGCTGCATCCAGCCTGGCATTTCACCATGATGTACTCTGCATATAAGGAGATTAGTGAAGTGAGTTAAAAGTATGTACTCAATTGTTTTATTTTGTGCAAACCTGTGGCTACTAGGAACAACATATTATTTTTATTCTATTCATTTTACGTACATATTTATTAAAAAAAAACACTCCTTTTACATGAAGAGCTCACTACAATTATGGTTTTTTCTATGTACAAATCACAGTGCTTTTCACATAGCACTCGGTACATTTCTGTTTTTATTCTCATATGCTATATGTACACACATTTGTATACACACACTCGCGCATATATATATACATGTATGTATGTTCAGAACTTATAATTTCCTGTAAATAGTTACTTTGAAAGGAAACAATGAGGGAATTCAGACAAACATTAAAAGTATAGTGTTAAGAGTCCTATTTGTAATACAAATAACTAATGGTGATAGGATCTATTACACTGATAGTGACTTTATTCACTCAACTATTCAAGAAAGACTTATTAAGGACCTATATTGTGTTGTCGCTGGTAGGAACATTGACATGACACAATCCCTTCCCTCCTTAATGGAACTCTGTTGTAAGGCATCAAAGCACACACAGGTGTATCCATTACCATAACACAACATGAAAGGCGCCATAAACTGAACTAACAAGGAAGCAGAGGAGATAACAATGAACTCAACTTTTGGTCCATGAGAAGACTTCATAGAGGGAACATCAGTTCAACTAGATAAATAGTGGCATTTATTTAAAGAAAATAATAAAATTCTACAATAGAAGAAGGATTTAGGCAAAGTCATCCCAGGAAGAGGAAATAGTAAGACTCAGTCAATGTCTTCTGGAACAAACCTGGAAGGAAAAAACCCTGTTTTTCTGTACTGTCCCATAACACACAATACCTCACTTCCAAACACAGGATACCAGCTGCATATAAGGGTTTTCTACACCAAACAGTTCTCCAGTTCTCTGGAGTCACTGAGTGTGTGTCCTCCAGTTCAAATTATTTTTGACACTACCTACCTGGAATTAGCATCAGATCTCACAGGGCTGTCTCTCCTGCTTCAGATGCAATCACAAGTGTAATGTTTCATTTAAATTTCTCAGAACCTTCCTGGGTTTCTTCATTCCATTCAGTTTCCCTGCAGAATGCCTAGAAAAGAAGTCATATCATAAGAACTATTTAATAATTAATAAGAAAATGCTAGAAATTTTATACAGCTCCTTTCTTAAAGGCTCATCTTTGAGAATCTTCAGGATTGTATTGCTTTCTGTGCGTTTTTTTCTTATCACCCCTGCTTCTCTCTCCCTTCCTCCTTCTCTCTTTTCTGGCTTTTTGGCGCTCTTATGTAAACACCAGCATCTAAAATAGCCTGGGTAAATCAGGGCTGCTTTAATTTTCTAGAGCTACCATAACTAAGTACCATGCCCTAGGTGCTTTGAACACCAGAAATGGATCTTCTTATAGTTCTGGAGTCTGAAAACTCAAGATCAAGGTGTCAGGTTTGGTTTCTCCTGAGACCTTTCTCTTTGGAATGTCAATGGTCACCTTCTTTTCTGTCTCTTCATGAGCTGTCCTTCTGTCCCTGTCCTAATCTTCTAATCTTTCCTTCTTATAAGGACACCAATCATATTTGATGAAGGCCCAGCCCACCCTAATTAATCCACTTTTGCTTAATTACCTCTGTAAATTATACCTCTTTAAATTATAGTCACATTGTAAGGTTATGGGAGTCAGAGCTTCAACATATTAAATTTGGAGAGCACACATTCAGTCCATAAGAGAGGTCTTCTATTTACCCTGTGTTATATCTTTGCAGTGCTTGTACTTATGGCAAGAGCATTGACCTGGTTAAATTTCTTCTTGATCAGAATGTCATAAGCATCAACCACCAAGGAAGGGATGGACACACAGGTAAGACTGTGGTGAGGACAACAGTTTCTGATGCATATCTGTGCTCAAGAGAAGTATTGTCAAGAGGGAGGGGAGCAGTGGCAGTGGTCAACCCCAGTGACGAGGAATATTTTATCAATGACATTTTTTTAAATTGATGGTGCGTTGGTGATAGTAGAAAGCAGACTGACCTTTGGTCAGTTTCATTTTTGTGCAAAAGTATTTACAGTCAATGCATCCATTATGACCTGCATCAGGAGCACACTGATCACACTGTCTTACCCTCGGTTTGCTGCTGAAACAAATTTTTTTTGTTTGTTTGAGGTCTTTATTCTTTGATTTATACAAAGATGCTAATGTTTGTTCTGGTAATTACAGTGGATGTAAAAATACTAAAAAGTGTGCTTAAGCAAAAGTAGTCTCTCTATATATCAAACAGATACTTCTTTAAAGTATGTATTTTTTTCTCAAAGATAGAATTAATTATCTGTCAGAGAACTCAACTTTTGTTATTTATCTCTGGCAACAATGCTATTATGTGGTAATGACTATCTTTTGAAAATTGGGGTTCAGTTTCCCCTTTTTCCTTTCATATTTTCATTCTTATTCTATTACAGGGTTGCACTCTGCTTGCTACCATGGTCACATTCGCCTGGTTCAGTTCTTACTGGATAATGGAGCTGATATGAATCTGGTAGCTTGTGATCCAAGCAGATCTAGTGGTGAAAAAGACGAGCAGACGTGTTTGATGTGGGCTTATGAAAAAGGTATATTTTTCACCATTGCATTGCTGTAGTGATAACATTGAACTGTGAGCACTGCTGATGTCACTACATCAATAGTTCTTTTGCTTCTGTGACTTGTATACTCCCATTTCCTTTGGAGATTGTATTTGAATCACTAGGAATGTGGATCAAAGAGTACAGTAGGGAAGGCAACTTCAGGGCTGCAGGTGAGCCGAAGGCACTTTTGGCATTGGCATTTTGAAGAGAGAAGGAGCTGTCACATTTCTAGTTCCTGGAGAAACAAAACTGTGATAGGCAACGTTAATTACTTTGTTAGAGGAGATGTAGAGCTAGTCTTTACCTCTTATATGGAAGAATTTGGATATGGATTTGAATTATTAAAATTAAATTAATGCAAAGAAAGAATGAATGTGTATTTGTCATATCTAACCCTGCTAACAATGCCCGTATTTGAAAAAGTAAGGGAGTCAATGTTCAGTGCTTAAGTATAAACTTATTTGAGCTCAAATTGGTGAAAGCTTGGGTTGGAAGAACATGGGGTTTAAATCAAACTATAATGCTAATCTTAAACAAGTTATTTATACTTGCTGAACTTTAGTTTTTTCATCTGAAAAATGAAGACAGTAGCAACTTCATAAGATTGTAAAGATTAAATGAGATAATATGTGCAAATTGCTTATCACGTGACTGGCACAAAATAAATACCTAATACTTGGCATTTTGGCAATGATAGTAGTGGTTATAGTAGTAGTCCATAAATAAAGAATGAAAACGAAAACTAATAAATTTTCCTTTTAAGGGAAAGGAAACTAGAGACAATCAGAAGGTAAAATATCATTTTGTCATTTTTATTGAGATATATTATACCATTTAAGTGAGCTCTACATAAACACATAAACTCAAACAGAGTTTAAATCTTCAGGTGAGATGGGACAGTATTGAAATCAGAGAGATACAACTAAATACTGTAAAATACATCAGATTTTGATGTCTGCATTGCCTTATTAGGATATTCAAAGTATGTAAAGAAGCATTCTTATGTTTTTAAGTATTAGAACACCATGCTTATAAGAACAGTTACTCAACTGGAAGATTTCTTAGGCTGTCAAGGTGATCTAAAATATTTTCTGTCTGAAGTAGGACGTGAAAGTCCATTAATGAAAGGAGAGATGAGGTTTGATGGATAGAAATAGAGAGCTATTGTAAGCACATAGACAAGGAGAAAGAAAAGCATATAGGTCTGAAGACTGCTAGTGAGGAAATGATATACAAATTACTTTACAAAAAAGAAAAGTAAAAAGACATGGAATAACAAGGCATGAGTTAAGATATAGGCCTGTTATGTTTTTACTTTTTATTTGAGTATTGTATAAATACAGATACTCACACATATAAACACACGTCTGCACATTATAGCTCAAAGAATTTTCACTAACTGAACTCACGAAGCATTCAGATGAAGAAACTGAGAATGATCCATACCAAGAAGCCCCACTGACATTGTCTTCAGCTCACTCACCAAAAATGGTATCATAGCCTTCTTGAGGCATAGATTAGCTTTACCTCTTTCTGTACTTAATATGGATGCGGGTTCAATCCCAGGTTTAGGAAGGTTGCCTAGAGATCCCCTGGCATGGCAACCCACTCCAGTATTCTTGCCTGGAGAATCTCATGGAGAGAGGAGCCTGGTAGGCTACAGTGCATAGGGTCGCGAAGAGTCGGACACAACTGAAGCAACTGAACATGCACACATGTACTTAATACAAATGACATGCTGGGATGTATACGTCTTAATGTCTGACCTGTTTAGCCCAATGAGTTCCGAGATTCATCCATATTGTTGAATGTAGCTCCAGATCATTCATTCTTATTTTATGGTATTGTTTTTAACTATATTAAATTTATTTATTCTGCTGTTTCAGGGTATTCGGATAATTGAGAACTATTAGGAACACAGCTGTTATACATGTACATATCACATACATATCTTTTGTTGAATATCTGTGCACATTTCTGTTAGGTATAACCGCCTTCTAATTTGTATAAAGGGAAGTCCAGGTAGTTTTGTATTTGTGTGTCAGTTGGAAAATTTTACTTGTTCTTAAATTTCAAGAGGCCTTACTAAGTTCTAGTTATGTTGCATTAATTCCAGTGATTCTCTGATAACACCTCTCAAGAAATCTGAGTTTCAGAGGAAGACTTTACAAAGCATTAGTCTTTCGGCAGACAGCTCAAAAATAGCTGCTGCAGCCAGCTCTTCACAGGGTTTGGCTTTGTTTGTTTTTAGTTGATTGAAAATGATGGTTGAAAACTGGCTTTACTTTTATTTTCTGTGGAGTTCTACACTTTATAAAACCTTGAATCATTGTGCAAGCTCCTAAGATTTCCTACCAAAAGACAACAACAAAAATCCTTTAGCTTAGAGGACTTACCCACTGGTCTCTGCAACATATGCCATACTTTGTCACCCTGATTTGTTCAACTAACGTGGCAGGCATCAGTATTGCATTTCATTATTACTATGAATTTTAACAAATTGAATGTTACCACTCAGGAGACAGATGGATGTTTTGCATATGTTCTAGGGCAAAGCAAGTCAAAGCAACAAAATAAAACTATTGCTATTTTCTCTTGCTAGAGAAACGTTTCTTTGTTTTCATGTGTTCAGGGAGGATTGAAATGTCCTTGTTAAAATATTGTCAGCAGTGCACTGTCCCTGTTTTCTTTGGATAAATAGTTTACATTCTCCTTCAGAGAGGGAGTCACCAAATTAATTGATCTGGCTTACCAAGGATTTTCTGAGCTGCTTGGAAATGGAGTTGAAAAAGCACTAAAACTTAACTTGGAGTTCTTTCTTCATGAAATAGAGATGATGTATAATAGAGGTGACCCCACCATGGTTTGCCTGTACCCTATCCAGTCCTTAAAAGAGAAAACCCAGAAAAGAGCTTTATAACCAGAGTCTATCTGTTTGAAAAGGATTACTTTTGGATGTGCCCTGTTTGAATAGCTCCTCCTAGTGTAGCTTCGAAACAGAAAACCAGGAGACTTTCTGAAAGGCACTCATCTCTGAGTGATTCTAAGGCTAATTTTGCATCTGTCCCAAACAAAATTGTTAGCTGACCCGCTCTACTATTCTGTTATCACATATTTACAGCTGCTTTGGAGTTCTGAAATAATTATCTACTGTCTTTTAGAATACTTTTAGAAAAGAGTTTGCTCACTATGGCTCCCTGTGGGATCAAGTATGAAGAATATTTTCTATTTACATAGTCCTTTTAACCTAAATATATCAAAATCAATTTTGGAAATAATTTTCCCAGTGACCTTGGTTCTATACAGAAGCCTACTGGTTAAGTTTCAATATTTCTCTGCCAGACTGCTCAGACCTCCAATTTTACAATAGTTAGTGCTTCCTCTCCCCAGTCTGTCCTCCCTCTTCTTTTTCACTCTTCTGAGAGTAGCCATATCTGGCTTACTCACTGGGATTTGTTCTGCCCTTCCCCTGGGGTACAAAGGACTTGTATGAATCAATTTAAATTGGCCAGAAGAAATAGCCAGCAGCCTGCTTATGTCCAAATCCTCTGCCCTAATCACCAGTATGGAAAACTCATTGAAAAGAGCCACACATAATCTTACATCCATTGCATTAAAGATGAAACTGCCGAATTGAAAAGATCTCAGCCAATTAGAATTGAACACATAGCTCAATAGTGTGTCTGGCAGTTAGATTTGAAAAGGCTGCCTTTGATAAAGAAAAGCACTTCTTTATGTCAGGCTGTTTAGGGTCAGAAAATAACCCAAACCAGAAACAGAACTAAAAACTTCTTATTTGCTTCAGTACTGACACCAGTTAAAGTAATTTACAGAGGCTCCTATTCCAATATCTAATTACCCAGAATACAATATTTGTATACAGCAGAACTACTCTAATTCACAGTGACAGGGAGCTGCAGTTGGAAAATTAGTGAGTAAGTGAGCAAAAACAATAAAAATCAAGGCTCCTGTACCATGATATATACTTTGTTCATTCTTTTTGACAAGTGTAGTATGGTGTGAATTATTTATAGTAAACGTACCATAGTGTATTCTCTAAAAGTAATGAAGTCTTATAGTTGTGAGTTTCTACAGTTTTCAGCCAGTAAAAAATAACTAAGAGATAAGGCTGAGGGAGGAGTAGAAGGAAGGAGAAGTGACTTCATTAAATTTTTTGATAAATCTTCATCCTTGGTTTATAAACTCCCAGTCTTTTTCTATATTGAATTCTTACCTACTTGGAGTTTAGTTACTTAGTTTAATAAACATAGTTTATTATGCCAGGGTGGATTGGGATGAGGTAAAGGAAGGAATAAACAAAACGTTTAGGTGGTGTTTAAAATTCTATGTGTAATTTTCTGTCTTCTGGTTATCTCTCTACATGTTTAGTTAGCTCTCTTTAAAAAATAAATAAAATAATACCAGCTTTCACTTTTCACTTTCATGCATTGGAGAAGGAAATGGCAACCCACTCCAGTGTTCTTGTCTGGAGAATCCCAGGGATGGGGAAGCCTGGTGGCTGCTGTCTATGGGGTTGAACAGAGTCGGACACGACTGAAGCGACTTAGCAGCAGCAGCAGCTCTCATTAAAATAGGAAGAACCTTTATTGTAGTAGGGGAATAATACAAAAAATTTTGAAACATAATAACTATATGTGAAACTGTATACGTTAATACAACTAGTAGAAGAGAACTTTACACTCGTTAATACCTTATTACATATGCATATGTACATGCGTGCATGCTCAGTTGCTCAGCTGTATCCAACTCTTTGCAACCCCATGTACTGTAGTCCGCAGGCTCCTCCGTCCATGGGATTCACCAGGCAAGAATACTGGAATGGGTTGCCATTTCCTTCTCCAAGGGATCTTTGCAACCCAGGGACTGAATCTGCATCTCCTGTTTTGTGAGGAGGATGCTTTACTGCTGAGCCACCAGGGAAACCCATTCACACTATAGCTATGCAAAATTACTTGCTCCTCCCTACACATGTCCTGTTATTCCAGTTTTCTAAATCTTTTCTCATGCCATTCTCTCTTTCACTATACCCTTCCACATTGCCTACTCCACTTCACTTTAAATTTCTGATTTCTACTTAGCCTTCAAGATTCAGTTTATGGATCCTATCTTCTAGAAAGTCTCCCCTGACGTTCCAGCCTAGTACACATGTCCATTTGTTTTACTGTGCCATACTCATACTTCTGTCTCTGGTTGAAACATTATTCCCAATAACTTTTTGAGGACAAACATTTGGGCTATTAATCTCTGTCTTCCAAAACCTTAATTCAATGGCTGATTCCTAATAGCTGCTCAATACACATTTGCTGAAGTGAAATAGGGAATGAGGAGGTATTTCAGTCATAACATTCTATCAGGATTCTCACTGCATGGCATACAATCAGTCATAATATAGTTGATCTTTTCAACAATGCTAATTACTGATATCTGTTTTCTCTGTGGGGATTTTTTTTTAATATTGTAGGTTTTTGTGTTAACTGCACAATTCTAATACTCAAAGTAATAGGTAAAAGATTTTAAAGAATATTCTAAATAAACTTCCTCTTTCTACTCATTGGAACTGCAAAATTTTTTAATCTGGCTAGAATGCTCTTATTCTCCCTTTTTGCTTAATAACTCATGCTTATCTTTCAAGTTCAGCTTAAAAGACAATTCCTCAAGGAACACTTCCCTGACCCCTCCAGCCTATTGTAAAATAACATTGTTATGCACACTCACAGCATCTTCTACCTTTCCTTCCTAAAGAATCCACCTGCCAATGCAGGATTTGATCCCTGGGTCAGAAAGACCCCTGGAGAAGGAAATGGCAACCCACTCCAGTATTTTTGCCTGGGGAAATCCCATGGACAGAGGAGCCTGGCAGGCTACGGTCCATGGGATTGCAAAAGAGTTGGACACGACTTAGTGACTAAACCAAAATATTTGTATTCTAAACAAAACATATAAAAGATATATATATGTATATATTATACAACATGCACAAAATTTACAGTGAATATATATACATATATGTTTTTCTACTACACAACATTACAAGAGTAAAGGGCATTTCTGTTTCAACATTATACTCTTATACTTTGTGCCATTCATTCATTCATTCAAAAATCTGTGTCACAAAACTAATACGTGATAGACAGTATACTCAGAATTGAGGTAAAATAGTGAGCAAAAGAGATAATATCTCCCTGCACTTTAGAAGTTTGCATTTCTAGTAGAAGAGACACATCATAAGAAGGATAACAAATAGAAACTATCAGATAATAATAAGTGCTAAGAATAAAATAAAAAGGAAACATGATAGCAAGTAAAAAGTTCAAGGACACTATTTAAAATGAAAAAGTCACAGAGGGCTTCCCTGGAAAGATATTGTTTGAGCTAGTCTCTAATGGGCACTCAATAAATATGTGTGGAAGAGAAAAGAAGGAGAAATAAAGGCAAAGTGCAAAGGGAGGAAAAAGAGGAAAGAGGAATGTTAAATGGTTTGTATAAACGTTCTTTTGCCAAAAGTTTCCATCCTTGTGGAGTCTTATCTCAAGATGAAGGAAGACTCGCGACATTCTATCTGGTCCTGGTGAACAAGGAACAAGAATTCTTAATAAAGAACAAGAATCATGGGGGAAGCAGGGAGTGTGTTCTCTTTCTCACGATATCAAATTAAATCAGTTTTCAGATTTATGTCAGAAGAACATGTCACAAGTCTGAAATTTTTGTTCCCTCTGATTTTATTGACAGTGTGAGGGACCAGGACTGTCAGGAGGAAAATGAGCCATTGAACGGCAAACAAACATCAGGAGCCATCCTCTGATCTCACTTTTCAGTGTTTCTGGAAAATGGGTTTTTAACCTGAATGTAAGGGGGAATAGCAAAATATTGAGCAAAGCCCCATCTATCATTGCTGTGAGAGTTGTATTTTTTGAGGCAGGTATAAAGAAGGTCCAAACTGTTTTTTGATGGCCTGGACATGTGGTACATATGAGATCAATAAGAATTTCTTGGCTTCTTTATCAAGATCAAATCTCCATGTTTTCTACTTAATCTCAGACCCACAGGGCCTCACAGTTGGAAAGTCAGAGAGAAGGTCTTAATACTGGTGTCATTCACCATTAATCTTTAGATCTAGTTTTTAAAATGATTTTCATGGCAAGCTTTCTTCTGTGTTCTTAAAATAATTTCTCATAGCAGTGAACAACATTCATTGTTTCTAGGACAAAATGGTAGGGACTGGCAGACAACCTTATAGGGAAATAATAAAATTTGTACTTTCCTTTCTCAAATAATTGTGAATCCTCTTTTGTGTATGTGGCCACAATATAGATACTAAATTGTCGGTGTTCCAGCCCTTTGAATGGACTTGTAGCCTTAAAGGACAACTTAGGTTTTAAAATAAGGAGCTATTCAGAAAGTTGTGAGGGTGTGTGTGTGGAGAGGGGGGTTGTGGGGGAAATCACTCCTAATGTAAGGATTACACAAGAAGAAGACATTAAAGGGGAAGCCTGGTGCTTGGGGAATAAAGACAGGACTGGAAGAGCAGGGAGCTGGAAATGAAAGTGACTGCAAGCCAGCAGGGAAGAGTCCCATATGCCAAAACCCTCAAGGGCACCCATGAGTAATAGTCTGAAAGTGCAAATCATTATTATAACTGCATTAGGCTAATAACATAGCAACCTCCTATTTGGGTAAAACACTTGGATGTAGATAGCAAATTCTTAGATATGGGAAAACATTTTATTTAATTAGTGGAACTTCGATTATCTCTGGATGTGTTCCATTAGTATACCTTGGTTATCTGGGTACATCCATTATCAGGAGTTTGGCTCACAAGTCCATTTAGTGAGTTCCATCAAGGCCTTTTTCTGCTTAACCCCTCACAGCCAAGTATCAGGGTACTGGGCTCTAGTGGTTTTCAGGTTTCTTTGCATACACTGGTAGTTTGTCAGAGCAATGCTAGTAGAGGAGAATTGCCCGTACATGTAGCAGGAGGTGGGAAATCAGGCAGAGATGCCTTCCAGAGCCAAGAGGGCCTCTTGGCATTTCCCTGGCAGCCTCGTGCTTATCATCCGCCAGAACCCAGGCACTCATTAGGCTCTTGATGAAAAGCATCCTAAGGAAAATGCCAGCAAATTGTGCCACTGTGCTGGCAGGAAATTAAAACTGCTCAGAGCAAGTGGAGCCAAGAGAGCTGTTGAGATGAAAGGTAACATCAAGGGTGTGATCACGGACTCACACAGGCATTCAAGATTCAAGATGTGGCTTTCTGCTTCACTAAGGAAAGCAGGAGGCCCTCTCAGCTGTCAGCCACTGTCAGTCCAACAGAGGGGCTGAGACTGGTGAGGAGGTGGGCTCTGTGATATAAGCTTTGTTGTGCTTGGGTAAGTGCTTGTGGTTTGGGTTCTTTTCTTTCCCCGCAGGAGCCTCTCTTAGGAAAAACAGAAATAAGAAAAAAGATTTGTTCTGTTCTTCCTGGTCCCAAACACTTAAAAATCAAATTAAGTAAAATAACAATTTCAAAAGTATCACAGGTCTTATTTAAGTAAGATCAGATAGTGTGGATAGGAGCAGATAAAACCTTAGAGCCTAAGAATCTAGCAGTGGGACAGATGAAGGGGTATTTTAATTCTGTGGGAAATACTTGGTGCTAATTTGCCTGAGGCTCAAATGGTCATTAGCGGTGGAGAAGAAAGAAAAGCAGTACCAACATGCAAACATAAGTACACTGAGATTTGATTTGGTAGGCAGAGCAATGGCCCCCAAAGATGCTGAAGTCCTGTTCCCTGGAACCTGAGAGTATGCTGCCTTACATAGCAAGTGGCTAAGGGGAATTAAAGTTGCAGACTAGCTGCTGACTAACTGAAAGAGAGAAAAGAAACCTGGATCTTCCAGATGGGCCTAATGTAACATCGGGCTCCTAAAATGTAAGCAGAAGCCAGAGTGATAGGATGTAAGAAGGACTCAGCCAGCTGGTGATGGTTTTGAAGATATAGAAAGGGGGCCACAAGGCAAGGAATTTTGGTGGCCTCTAGAGGTTAAAGCGTCTGCCTGCGATGCAGGAGACCGGGTTTGATTCCTGGGTCAGGAAGATCCCCTGGAGAAGGAAATGGCAACCCACTCCAGTATTCTTGCCTGGGGAATCCCATGGAGGGAGGACCCTGGTAGGCTACAGTCCACGGGGTTGCAAAGAGTCAGACACAACTGAGCTACTTCACTTTCAGAAACTGGAATAGGAAAGAAAAGGAAACTGATATTCCCTAGGACCTCTAGGAGGAATGCAGGCCTGCCAACAGCTTGATTTTAGGCCAGTGAGAATCATGTTGGACTCTGACCTCCAGAACTACAACATGGTAGAGTTGAATAATACCACTATATCTGTGGTAATTAACAATAGCAAAGAAAATGAATATACTGGTATTTATACTGGTATTGAATATTCATCGGAAGGACTGATGCTGAAGCTAAAACTCCAATACTTTGGCCACCTGATGCAAAGAACTGACTCATTTGAAAAGCCCCTGATGCTGGGAAAAACTGAAGGCGAAAGGAGAAGGGGACGACAGAGGATGAGATGGTTGGATGGTATCACCGACTCAATGGACATGAGTTTGAGTAAACTCCAGGAGTTGGCAATGGACAGGGAGGCCTGGTGTGCTGCAGTCCATGGGGTCGCAAATTATCAGATACGACTGAGCGACTGAACTGAACTGACTGATTTAGAAAATTTATCTGAAGTTCCAAAAATAGAGTTTCCAAGTTCATTTACAATTCTTGAAGCAAAATAGTAAGGCAAGAAAGCAGTGAAAAAATCCAAAAGGCATATTTATGTGTTAGAACTGTTAGGCATATTACATCTATTGCCTCTCTTAATCTTTACGACAGCCTTATGAATAAGTCTCATCACCTCTAATCTGTAAACAAGGATATTTTTGAAAAGTAAAAACAAATCATGCCCTTCAATTAATCAAAATCTTCCAGCAGTCTCCCATCTTCTCTGCGTTAGTATCCAGACTCCTTATCCTCACCTATAAGCTGTAAAGCTCCTCATCAGTAGTATTCAAGTGTGGATTACTGATCAGCCTCACCTGGGACTTTGTTAGAAAAGCAACTCTCAGATCCCGCTAGAGACCTTTTCAATCAGAGTCTCTGAAGGTAGGCTCAGGAATCTGTGGTTTAACATGTCCTCCAGGGGATTCTTGTACACACAATTAAGTCTGAAAAGTCCTCCACATGATGTGCATTCATCTACTTCTCCAGCTAAATCCGGGCCAGTCATCCTTGCTTGTGATGCTCCGGCCAAACTGGCCATCTTTCATTTTCTGAACATGCCATGCTTTCTCCCATTTGGGGCTCTTTACCTTATCTCTTCTTTCTGATTAGTAGACTCTTTCTTTAGAAATTTACCTGTTGGCTTATGCCTTTCATGTTTTGCGGTTTCCCTGATGGTGAGCACATGAGAGTCCAGTAAAAGAGTATTGATGGTACTAGTTTCCCATTATTTCATCACCCATGTGTGCATGCTACATCGTTTCAGTCGTGTCTGACTCTTTTGCAACCCCATGGACCGTAGCCCACCAGGCTCCTCTGTCCATGGCATTCCCCAGGCAAGAATACTGAAGTGGTTTGCCATGCCCTCCTTACCTGTGTCGATGATTTGAGAAAACCATTGATCTGCTACAGATGATAAGATAATGGACACTAATTGTTAACTGTAGATATGTTTTTCTACAAGTTTAAACAATCATAGTTACAATTGTTTTTTTTTTTTTTTTAACTTGAGGAATCTAGATCTGAAATGTTGCATTTTAAAAAGCTTTTAGTGCTGATAAATATCTTAATCATTTCATTTCATGATCCTTCATGCTGTATTAATTTTAATTCTTTTTTGAAGGGAGGATTTAATAAGCAGGTACAATTCACAGCATATTCTCTATATTCTAGCTAAATGTATCTGAAGCCATGTTAACTATGAACCCTTCATGATAGATAAGCATTTATACTTTTTCAATTTCTAAATTTTGCCCTTTATACAGTGAGTTCTGTTGCAATTCACAAGTCTCTTGGCAGGGTCTTTAAGGCTGACTTTGTTTTCTTCTTGTATAAATTAGCTACAGTAGATTATTTTCACAGTTAAAGCATAAAATAGTATCAAAGTTTAGTTCTATTGAAAATTGTCTGTCTACTCAAGGAGCACTTGACATTTTATTCTTTGTAATTTTAAGTTCATAGTGCAATTAACAAGTTCCCGAATTTTGGTGGTATTATGTAATAGAAATTTATTTCTCAGTCATGTTACAGTTCAGGGTAGGCATTTCTGGTCAGTGGATTGCTTTTTCCCCTCCCATATGGTCTCAGAGCTCTCCACATCCAGCTAGCAAATAGGGAGAGGAGAGAAGACTCACTTATTTCTCAAAGTCCAGACCTGGAAATGACATCACTTTTGCTCATATTTACTTGATGGGTATCTGTCACAAAGCCACAGTTAGATGCAATGGGAATACAGAGTTTTTGTCCCTGGATGGGTAGCCATTCTCACTGACAGATTCACTCTGAATGGGAAGTACAAATATTGGTAGGCAGCCAGCTGTCTTCTGCCACAGGAATCTATGGAAATTATCTTAATGCCTTGTTATACTGCACTTGCCAGTCAAATGTAATGCTCAGTCACAGCAAATAAATCTCTCCTTCCTGGTTACCAAATGTACTTTTCACTCTTCTAATCATGATCCTTTTATATACTCCCATTGCACTTGATGTTTACTCATTTAGAAATTCTACAATTCTTATTGTTTGTTCAATTACACTAAACTTCCTGAGAGTAGGACCACATTTGCCTTGTTCATTGCATCCCCCATACCCAACATAGTGCTTGAAATAGTGCCTCACATATAGCCGTCTTTTTTTTTAATTGAAGTGTACTTGACTTACAATATTATATTAGTTCCAGGTATATGACTTTGTGATTCGATGTTTTTATATGTTACAAAACGATGATGGAGTCTAAATGAATTATTTTGAATGAATGCATGAGTGAAAATTCTCAATTCCTATTGCAGTGTATTGCTTCTTAAGATTCATCCTGTTTCAAGCTACCTCTGGTTATTTTGCAATTAGATGGTGAGCTGAATAGATCAAATAAGAATTAAGACCCTTTGCCCTTCTTTGTCTTTTCATAAAGGACATGATGCAATTGTCACACTTCTGAAACATTATAAGAGACCTCAGGATGAATTGCCCTGTAATGAATATTCTCAGCCTGGAGGAGGTACCCTCTTTCTTTTTAAATTTTCATTGTAGTGATATTGTGGCTAAAGGTAAGCCTGTGTTTCTGTTAGCAACATTTTAGGGTCCAAGAGGAAGGCTTATCAGATTAGCTTTATTTTAATAAAATTTATGTCTGAGTAAGGCTGAAAATAAAGAAGCCCCCACTTAGGCTACTTTCTAACTCACCCATCTGCAGTTCCTCCAAGTTTTACATCCACTGGACTGGATGTTTATGAGGCTGGTAGATGCCTGGGAAGGCCTAGTAAGCTGAGCAGTCATTTTCCCTTTCAGCAATCTATTAAGATAGGACAAAGAATACTCATATGCAGACACAAATTAAATTTGCTGGAGTCTGCTAGACCTTGGATTTTTATTTTTAATCATTTTATGTACACTCTAAATAAATACTTGCTATACAGTTTCAGTGTCCAGAGAAAGACCTGGGCTTAAGTTACACTCTCACTGGGTGTTATTAGCAAGTTTTCTTTTGTTATGTGCTTCTTTGTATAATGTTTATCTTTTATGTAGGAAAAATCATTTTCTACTTTTAACTCTGTAATATAATTTGATTTCAGATGGCTCCTATGTGTCTGTTCCATCTCCTTTGGGGAAGATTAAAAGTATGACAAAAGGTATTTTAATATGGGACAATTGTTATATTTTATTACTGAGTAATTACTGCCTCAAATATGATAACTTCCTATTTTGTCTTACATATTACAAATGACTATTTTGCAGGCATAAGTAATATTATTAGCAGATCATTCTTTCCACGATTAACCTCATCTGCTGTTATTTTGCATATGTCCTCTTAGTTCATGAAGTGAAAATTCCAAATGAATATTAAAAAAAGATCAAATTCTCATAGACTTCTGTATTTTTAATGGAAGTTAAGTTGTAACTATTAATATCTTTCATAAGAATTGATAATAGGTTTGTCATAGGGAAAAAACTGAAAAAAAATAAATTATATTTCAAGAGATCCCAAGTAAGTAATACTTTGGGAACTTTTTGAATGTATACTACACACAGAAATTAATACCACTGAATCAGGGAAGTAAAACATATACAACTGTAAATTTATATTGAACTATTTAGAGTTTGAAATTTTAAAAAATTATTTCTGGCTTTGAATGTGTCTTCTGAATGATTCACATGCTTATTTCCTAATTGGCATCTCTTTAAGGTTGAATTTATGGCTATTTGACTAAGCTTTTTGTGACAGGTTGAAGGGATTGACCAGATAAGGCTCTTTATCATGATGTGATATGAACTGTATTCTAGAGTTGCCACATCATACAGACAAGTAGTGGTTGACCAAATCAGGTATAAACTCTCAGCCCTGATAACAAAGGTCAGGTAGCAAAGGCAGAGAGCTAACATGTTTTTAATGCACGGGGATAGGGATCATTTATGATAAGGTTTTGTATGTCCAAATAGTCAGTTACAGTTAGAAAATTAAATGGTACTAGGGAAAGATATTTTTGGTTAAGCATATATGTGCATGTGTGTTTAAATATCCACATGTTTGCTGTTTATTTTTTAAAAAATATAAAATAACAATTCCTGTTTGCAGAGAAGGCAGATGTTCTCCTCTTAAGGGCTGGCTTGCCTTCACATTTCCATCTTCAGCTCTCAGAAATTGAGTTCCATGAGATCATCGGCTCAGGTAACTAAAGAAAATACTAGTCTGTTTCAGTTTAATGAGCTCCATATGTTAACATGTGTTTACTTGTTTGTCTTACACAATTTTAGGTTCTTTTGGGAAAGTGTATAAAGGACGATGCAGAAATAAAATAGTGGCTATAAAACGGTAAGCAAGCAAATGAGAAATGTTAGCATCTGAGTAGTAAATGTTGAGAAGTATGTGCATGGTGAGCCCCTTGTTTTGATTCATCTGGTGACTGAAGACTCCTGTTGCTGCGTTTTTCAGTTACCGAGCCAACACCTACTGCTCCAAGTCAGATGTGGATATGTTTTGCCGAGAGGTGTCCATTCTCTGCCGGCTTAATCATCCATGTATCATTCAGTTTGTGGGTGCTTGCTTGAATGATCCCAGCCAGTTTGCCATCGTCACTCAGTACATATCAGGGGGTTCCCTATTCTCCCTCCTTCATGAACAGAAGAGGTATGATCACTGATTCATCATTTTGTATGTCATTGGAATTACCGTTACAACACCTCATATGCTTTCTGCTTAGATGAGCCTTTGCTTTCTGAAATCTCTGAGTTCTAGGAAATGGGACATTCTAAAGATGGCTAATAATTTATGCCCAATAATTATTTTTTAATGAATAGAAAGACTTCTATGTTCTCTTAACAAGAATCCAATTTAAGATAACAAATTCAAGGAATTTAAATTAGTAACTGAATAATTAGGCTAAATTTGATGTACCAGGAAAGCAGATATGTGTAAGCTCAGAATAAAATAATTACTAGGGGTTGCAGTATTTATTTTTAAAAGTTTTAAGAAAAAATAATCTTGTACAAGTCTAATTTGAATTAACTTCCTAGATCTATGCATATGATAATTAGAATGTGGTTTTTACTTAGTAATTAGATTTCCATTTTATGTTATTATAAAGAAATTAAGTGTAATATTACAAATGTTATAAAATCAAGTTGAATGTTTAAATAAGAGGGGTTGGTATCTGAATTGATCTATAGTTAAGTATTATCAGGTGTAGAAAAGGCTATTTTTCTGCATTTGTTGAGTTTTTAGCTTAACCTTCAATCAAGAAAAAAGGCTGAAATTGTACAGAATAACAAATTACACACACTATTGATTTCTTGTAAAAGATGTAGTATTGGATTTGACCATTTCATCCTCATTAAATTTATTTTTAAATTCTAGGATACTTGATTTGCAGTCAAAATTAATCATTGCAGTAGATGTTGCCAAAGGTATGGAGTACCTTCACAACTTGACACAGCCAATTATTCACCGTGACTTAAACAGGTATTTTTCCCCCTAAATAATGAACCTGAAATTCTGTAACTTACCAGGAGTCTAAGATAGATTTCAGTGAAGATACACTTTATATTTATTGTAGAATACAATTTTCTACTCTGTGGGTGAGGGGATGGGCTAACATAAGCCTAGGCAATAGAATGTTGCACCATTGTCTTTTACAGAAATATAAAGCTGTATAACTGCTTCTCAGGGGTATTTCAAATCTATGAAAAATATCCAGAAAGATGATAACATCTGTAAAATTCAATAGCTAACTAGTTCTAAGGCCACTAGAGTCAGATCAAGGATTGAGATCAATGATCATTATAGAATGTCGTGTCTCATTCAAAGTTAGGTATTGTAGGAGGACCTGATATAAAATTGTTTGAAATACTACTATTGTGCTAACATTTTGATATGTTTCTTATAAGAAAAAACTCAGCCAAAACACAGCAGCTCATTTCCCTCACTATCACATGAAGATGTTTTCATATGGAATGGAGACTTCAAACAAATAGAGAATTATTGTGTCTCAGTGGTGGAATCCCAAGGTTTTGTGTTTGTTTGTTTGTTGTCTATTTTAGTGAATGATTTCTCTAAGCAAAGTCTTACAGGGAAGCTGATACACAAAATGGAACAGCTTTAGTCGGAGGCCGAGTATACAGTAGAGAATTAATTTCTCTACTGTTCATTTCTCACTGCCAAAGAGGGAGCTCCTTGGGCCATCTCTCTGTAATTCCAGAGATGCTAAGGAGAAAAGGTGGAAAAATCTGATAAATCACTAGTTTATGAAAGAAGTCAAATTATTCAAAATCAATATGTTTATTTTATGGTTGTCAATAAGGTTCAAATAGGTCCCAAACCACTAGACCATTCAGGTATGACCTAAATCAAATCCCTTATGATTATACAGTGGAAGTGAGAAATAGATTTAAGGGCCTAGATCTGATAGAGTGCCTGATGAACTCTGGAATGAGGTTCATGACATTGTACAGGAGACAGGGAACAAGACCATCCCCATGGGAAAGAAATGCAAAAAAGCAAAATGGCTGTCTGGGGAGGCCTTACAAATAGCTGTGAAAAGAAGAGAAGCAAAAAGCAAAGGAGAAAAGGAAAGATATAAGCATCTGAATGCAGAGTTCCAAAGAATAGCAAGAAGAGATAAGAAAGCCTTCCTCAGCGATCAATGCAAAGAAATAGAGGAAAACAACAGAATGGGAAACACTAGAGATCTCTTCAAGAAAATCAGAGATACCAAAGGAACATTTCATGCAAAGATGGGCTCAATAAAGGACAGAAATGGTATGGACCTAACAGAAGCAGAAGATATTAAGAAGAGGTGGCAAGAATGCACAGAAGAACTGTACAAAAAAGATCTTCATGACCCAGATAATCACGATGGTGTGATCACTAATCTGGAGCGAGACATCCTGGAATGTAAAGTCAAGTGGGCCTTAGGAAGCAGCACTATGAAAAAAGCTAGTGGAGGTGATAGAATTCCAGTTGAGCTATTTCAAATCCTGAAAGATGATGATGTGAAAGTGCTACACTCAATATGCCAACAAATTTGGAAAACTCAGCAGTGGCCATGGGACTGGAAAAGGTCAGTTTTCATTCCAATCCCAAAGAAAGGCAATGCCAAAGAATGCTCAAACTACCACACAATTGCACTCATCTCACATGCTAGTAAAGTAATGCTCAAAATTCTCCAAGCCAGGCTTCAGCAATACATGAACCGTGAACTTCCAGATGTTCAAGCTGGTTTTAGAAAAGGCAGAGGAACCAGAGATCAAATTGCCAACATCCGCTGGATCATGGAAAAAGCAAGAGAGTTCCAGAAAAACATCTATTTCTGCTTTATTGACTATGCCAAAGCCTTTGACTGTGTGGATCACAATAAACTGTGGCAAATCCTGAAAGAGAAGGGAATACCAGACCACCTGACCTGCCTCTTAAGAAACCTATATGCAGGTCAGGAAGCAACAGTTAGAACTGGACAGGAAACAACAGATTGGTTCCAAATAGGAAAAGGAGTACGTCAAGGCTATATATTATCACCCTGTTTATTTAACTTATATGCAGAGTACATCATGAGAAACGCTGGACTGGAAGAAACACAAGCTGGAATCAAGATTGCCAGGATAAATATCACTCACCTCAGATATGCAGATGACACCATCCTTATGGCAGAAAGTGAAGAGGAACTAAAAAGCCTCTTGATGAGAGTAAAAGAGGAGAGTGAAAAAGTTGGCTTAAAGCTCAACAGTCAGAAAACGAAGATCATGGCATCCAGTCCCATCACTTCACGGGAAATAGATGGGAAAACAGTGGAAACAGTGTCAGACTTTGTTTTTTTGGGCTCCAAAATCATTGCAGATGGTGATTGCAGCCATGAAATTAAAAGATGCTTACTCCTTGGAAGGAGAGTTATGCCCAACCTAGATAGCATATTAAAAAGCAGAGACATTACTTTGCCAACAAAGGTCCATCTAGTCAAGGCTATGGTTTTTCCTGTGGTCACATATGGATGTGAGAGTTGGACTGTGAAGAAGGCTGAGCCCTGAAGAATTGATGCTTTTGAACTGTGCTATTGGAGAAGACTCTTGAGAGTCCCTTGGACTGCAAGGAGATCCAACTAGTCCATTCTGAAGGAGATCAGCCCTGGGATTTCTTTGGAAGGAATGATGCTAAAGCTGAAACTCCAGTACTTTGGCCACCTCATGGGAAGAGTTGACTCATTGGAAAAGACTATGATGCTGGGAGAGATTGGTGGCAGGAGGAGAAGGGGACGACAGAGGATCAGACGGCTGGATGGCATCACTGACTCAGTGGACGTGAGTCTGAGTCAACTCCGGGAGTTGGTGATGGACAGGGAGGCCTGGCATGCTGCGATTCATGGGGTCACAGAGTTGGACACGACTGAGTGACTGAACTGAACTGAACTGATGACCCTTTATACAAAGTCCACAGTTCTGAAACTACTAAATATTCATTAATTATGCCAGTCATTTGTTCAAGATCTACTTAGGTATCTACCATGTTCGAAGCCTTTATACTTGGCACAACAGAGCCAGGTAAAACTGCCATAGACTCCATTACTCAGTATACTTAGGTATAAACCAATAAGTTATTTTAAGGACATAGTGAAATATTTTCTGTAATATTTCAGAAAGAAGAATAAAGATTATTTCTGAAGAATTTAGAAACAACTTTATAGAAGAGGTGACATTCGAGCTTGACCCTAAAGGATGGATAGAGTTTGGAAGAGCATCCCAGGCTTAAGGAAGATGTGAAAAAAATAGATGTTAGAAAGTTAAAGGCATGTTATAGGAGTACTAAATAGTTTCACTTCAGTGGATGAAATGTATAAATGTATTTAGTGTATGTAATGTATGAAGAGGACTGTTGGGAGAGAAAAATAAATTGAAACAAGAGCCAGAAATTATTAAATGCTAGAGTAAAGCAGTTTAGACTTTGCTCTAAAAGCAAGAAGGAGGCACTGAGAATATTTGAGCAAGGAGTCAGAAATTTGGGACTGTATTATGGAAAGATTAATTCATCATCTTTATAAAAGATCAGCTTGAGCAGAAAGTCAAGAAACTGGTGAAGCAGTTGTTGCAGTGATCTAGATAAGTAATGAAAAGCAGAATTTCACTAATGGCAGAGGAAATGAAAGGAAGAGACAGATATGAAATATAGGAGCGATAAAATTAGATATGAGCAGCAGCTGAATCTTAGATATTGGAAGTAAACATATATAGGACTCAATCTATTTATAATTACTTACTAGTTTTCAAATAAAATTAATTTCTTTCCTGTTATTATTTTCTTTGTGTGTTAGTAGCTCAGTTGTGTCCAGCTCTTTGTGACTCTATGGACTGTAGCCTGCAAGGTTCCTCTGTCCATAGAATTCTCCAGGCAAGAATACTGAAGTGGGTTGCCATTTCCTTCTCCAGGGGATCTCCCCAACCCAAGGATCAAACCTGAGTCTCCCACATGCAGGCAGATTCTTTACCATCTGAAGCCCCAGGGAAGCCCATTATTTTCTTTACGTCTCTTTCAAAAATATTTATGTTAATAAGCATATTTTTTCTATGGGTTTCAGTAGCAATAGTTAGGAAATTTAGATTTAGTTGATAAATTATCAAATTCAAACTGGTGATTTGTGTTTTAGGCATATTATTGTTCATCCCAATCACCTTTGCCATGTGTCATTAAAACAAATGAAAGATCACTGAGTTTTCTCTGGCCGCAACTCTTCATTTATGGGGCAGTTGAATGTGTGTTCTGGTGCCCTGAGAGTAAGTGTAAATTGTTACCACCAGGTAATAAAGCAGGACCAAAAATATAAATGTTGTTGGTTAAAAGTTTCAATAGAACATTTATTATATAACAGAAGTTTATATTTACCATTTCTTCTGTCTCTAACCTAAGTACTTAAATTGTACCAAAAAGTCTTATGAAAGCTCATAGGAGCTTTCAATATAAATAGAGTACCAAATTATTATATTTTTTATTTATGACATTCTTTTCTACTGCTCCTTAGTCTGAGTTCAATTCAGTTGCTCAGTCATGTCCAACTCTTTGCGACCCCATGAACCACAGCACGTCAGGCTTCCCTGTCCATCGTAACTCATGGAACTTGCTCAAACTCATGTCCATCAAGTCAGTGATACCATCCAAACATCTCATCCTCTGTCGTCCCCTTCTCCTCCTGCGTTCAATCTTTCCCAGCATCAGAGTCTTTTCCAGTGAGTCAGTTCTTCGCATCAGGTGGTCAAAGTATTGGAGTTTCAACTTCAGCATCAGTCCTTCCAATGAATATTCAGGAATCATTTCCTTTAGGATTAACTCGTTTGACCTCCTTGCAGTCCAAAGGACTCTCAAGAGTCTTCTCCAACACCACAGTTCAAAAGCATCCATTCTTCGGTGCTCAGCTTTCTTTATAGTCCAACTGTCACATTCATACATGACTATTGGAAAAACCATAGCTTTGACTAGATGGACCTTTGTCAGCAAAGTAATGTCTCTGCTATGCCAACAAAGGTCCATCTGTCTAGTCCAGTTCTTAGTCTAGTGACAATAAAACATTCAGCTTTTCAGGATTATGTAGCATGCATACTGCCCAAAACAGTCCTCTCCTCAGAGGGCTTACTACAATCTGGTTAGGTACATAAAACCTATGCTCAGGAAGCAAATTAATTGCCATTTAATGGGGAATGATTAATCAGCCATTTTCAAAGGATTTTTAGTAAATTAAAAATCACAGTAGAATGGAAAATTTCCTGGAGGATATAGAGCTAAAACTAGACTTTGAAGGCTAGGCATGTGTCTTCCCTCAATCTTTTCATAACATACTGATCCTTGCATTTGCACAATGCTTACAAATCCCCTCCCACTGAAATAGGTGGAAGGAAAAATATATAAAACAGAGTGAAAAACTCAGGCATTGCATTTGTATGAAATAACCTTCTTCCATGTTTCTCTTCTCTATTCTGGGCAGGTCAGGGCTTCAGGATCAGCAATCCTGCTCTCTTCATCTCAGATTTACAAAACTGAGCATAGCGTCTCACACAATGCTGTTCAGTCAATGCATTTTTAACGGAACCAAATTCCTGAGGCATTTCTATGAACATCATTTCAGAAAGCAGTGATCTAGTTGGTACAAGTATGACTACTTGTAGATAGAGTCCAAATAACTTGCCCAGTACCTTTTATAGTTCTAAAGGAAAGAAGACGTTTTTGGTTACAGATCAACCCACACAGAGGGGAAACTTGTTTCTTTGGTTTCATGGTTATTGATTTATTTGAGTGAAAGAAAAAACTTTGCCTTTTCCCTTGTAAGTTTCTTACCATATAAATCTGAATGTTATTTTCGATTTTCAGTATATGTTAGAAATTCAAGGAGTGCTTAAGGAGGTAGTTCTTACCAGTGATTATAATAATTTATTTAGTATATACAATGTGAAAAAGCTCTGCCACACCTTTGTCATGTATAGTTTCATTTAATTTCTTAGCAATTCTATAATTATTATTATGTCATTTTGCTGTAAGGAAATTGACAAAAGGTATTATGCCCAGAGCCACATCCTTATAGACATATTGTGCTGTCCCAACAACAACAACAAAACCAAAGTCAGTACAGAGAGATAGAAAGAAGCTGGTGATATTGGATGAGCATCAGCCGTATTTATCAACCTTGCTCTTTGTACCTCAGTCCTGTAGGCTAAATTCCTGTGACCCAAATCACTTCTCCTATCATTTCCTTGTGCTTCTTTATGTCTGCTTTATTTCTTCTTCTATACCCCATGTTCTGCAAGTATGGAGCAGAGGTTGCATATGAGGCACACGGATGTTTTCTTTGTCCCATAGTGTTCACTGTTGCTGTTCAGTCACCCAGTTGTGTCTGACTCTTTGTGACCCCATGGACTGCAGCACACCAAGGCCTCCCTATCTCTCACCATCTCCCAGAGTTTGCCCAAGTTCATGTCCATTGCATTGGTGGTGCCATCCAGCCACCTCATCCTTTGACACCCTCTTCTCCTTCTGCCTTCAATCTTTCCAAGCATCAGGGATTTTTCCAGTGAATCAGCTCTTCCCATCAGGTGGCCAAAATGCTGGAGCTTCAGTTTCAGCCTCAGTCCTTCTGAAAGGCTGTTGCTGCACCACGCAAAGATACCAGGATTCTTGGCCTCCGGAGGAGAAGAATTCAATGCGGGGCCAGAGACGAGGCTTGATCACTCAGAGCTTTTGTATAATAAAGTTTTATTAAAGTATGAAGGAGATAGAGAAAGCTTCTTACATAGGCATCAGAAGGGGGCAGAAAGAGTACCCCCTTGCTAGTGTTAGCCATGGAGTTAAATAATTAGTTATTAGTTAATAACCAATTAGAGAGCCATAACTCTCTAGTTATTACAGTGAGTCAAAAGAATGTCTGGAGGTTGTAAAGACCTCACTAGACCTACTCCCATAATTTACACCTTACAATAACAGGATTAGCCAGAAGGTTTTTTCCAGAGACTGTCTTCAAGCAGGATACATTATTGTTATATAATCCTAAGGAATGTAGAGGGACAAAAAAGTTTGTCCTTTCTTCCTCCTTCAGAATTCCAGACCCCTCTCTCCTTAGGAACCCCTAGACTTCTTATCAGCTTGCCTAGGAAATGACTCTCTCACTTCCAATGAGCATTCAGGGCTGATTTCCCTTAAGATTGACTGGCTGGATCTCCTTGCTGTCCAAGGGACTCTCAGAAGTCTTCTCCAGCACCACAGTTCAAAGGCATCAATTCTTTGGTGTTCTGCCTTCCTTATGGTCCAGCTCTCATGACCATACATGACCACTGGGAAGACCATAGCCTTGACTATTCAGACATTTGTTGGCAGAGTGATGTCTCTACTCTTCAACACACTGTCTGGGTTTGTCATAGATTTCCTGCTAAGAAGCAATCATCTTCTGATTTCATGGCTGCAGTCACCATCTGCAGTGTTTAAATATTTTTAAATGTGTAGCTCTAGACAGGAATGTACTTTTCAATTTATCATGGATCCCACCACCTACCAACTTACCATTTTATATCTGGTCCAATTTATATATTCACTTTGTGGCATTGGAGCTTGAAAAATATGGTTCACAGCTACACATTTTAATGTTTTTACTTTATACCAGCAGCTATGTTTTCTTGGAAAAGTACATTTTCCAAATTTGTTATGTTGAAACCAAACATCACTGCAAACATCAAATAAATGGTCTTTCCCCTATATAATTATATAGTATCAGTTCAATTTAGTCGCTCAGTCGTGTCCGACACATCAGGCTTCTCTGTGCATCACCAATTCCCGGAGTTTGTATATAGTATAACAACACTGTAACCAACAAAATAGTGACATTTCCAACAGAGTGGCCATGACGCTCCAAAGAGCGATATAAATGAAAGCCTCTTGTATTACCACTGGCACTACCTGGGAAGCTCTGTAAACTGCGAAGCACGATACAGACATCAGTTGTTACTGCAATTCATCCCTTACATGTTCCTTTACGAGGATGGAAAGACACTCCTCAGTATTCTCACTTATATGAATATGTATTCTTATATAACACAACTAATTAATTGGGGCTCTAGGTCTAGATGTGAGGACATTTTTGAGTGTCAGCTTATTTGAGTGACTACAAAGAAAAATAATTGGAGATGATTTAAAAACAGCCAACTTGCTGATGGCAAATGATAGGCACTAGTAAAAGAATTTTAATTTTGAAAATGGATTTAACTAAATTAGTGAAGATTTCAGAAAGTATTAAGAAAATATTGACTATAATTTTTAATAATTATTTTAAGTTGACATATGCATTTGTCTTTCTGTTGAATACAAAATATAAAAACCATGCATTAAAAAAAACAGTAATTAAGTACACATTAACGAATTATTGTTTTTCTAATTACCTATTAGTTACAATTGTATTCCTTGATTAACCTGAATAATAGAGTTCACTCTTAGCTAGTCCTTTCACTTGTGACTTTTCTAATAAGTGGTTATACGAATAGAATTTAGTGTTCACTGGCAGGTACCATCTTGCAGAGAATTCTGAATACTTGAATGTAGGCCAATTAGTTGATTACACTTCAATATTTATAGTAAGTCTTAAAAGAGAACCCTTGAAACTCATGACATTTTTCACAATTCTACTTGTGTAAATCTCTAGTAAAAAACCAGTCACAAGTGGCATTTTTAATTCTGTCAAAAAGTTTTTCATTTACTTGGACTTAAAAATTAAGGTAATTAATTAATTAATATCCATTTTGAATGATTGATATGAACTAGAGTCTATGCAATGCCTGGAAGAATGGCTTAGAATGAAAGACCAACAGCCCTTTTCCAGCAGAGCTTAGAGCCTAAGTATTATTTCCCAGCACTTCCCTGTCATAAGTATCATCTACAGGCCCTCATTTAGATAACAAATTCAGAAACCCCTTCTGAAGGCACAGATTGAGAATATCCTAAATTGGTCGGAGAACTGATACTTTTAAAAAGATTACCATATAATTCTTATAATCAAGCAAACAGAGAAAATGTTGTTCTAGTTGGAGTGGTTCTAAAATTTGGCTGCATATTTCCTGGCAGCTCAGACAGTAAAGAATCTTTCTTCTATGCTAGAGACCTGGGATCTATCCCTGGGTAGGAAAGATCCCCTGGAGAAGGGAATGCCAACCCACTCCAGTATTCGTGCCTGGAGAATTTCATGGAAAAAAGAGTTGGATGGGGTACAATCTATGAGTTGCAAAGAGTTGGACATGACTGAGTGACTAACACTAGAATTTGTAGGAAAAGTTCAAGGAAACTCTGATACTGCTTCAATCAGAATCTCAGGGTCTATGCCCAAGTGTCATATTTTCAGAGACCACTACAAGCAATTCAAACATGAGGCAGCAATGAGAATTACCTTCTAGTCTAATACCAGTTACTCCTCTTAACCATTTGCTATACAATTTCATCCTTCTCCACTGCCAGGGTGGAATAGGAATATTGGGGAATCAAGTCACAATGTAATTCTAAAGAGTTTGTGAATCATTGCCCCAAATACAGTATAATCATTCATTCATTCACTCATTCAACAACTAATACAAAAGACAGATCCACATGCTTATGATGCCTTTGCTACAGAGTAAGTTCCAAGATCCATCAGTTAATCATGGGAATTGTGCTGTGTATACTAATGCATTCTAGAGCATCTAATTTCTAATCCATAGTTAATAGTTGAAAGTTCCCAGGAGTGTAGAATCTTCACCAGTAGCCAAAAAGAAGTAAGAGTTTCAATTTTGGACAATTGCAATGTACACAGTTCATATAGGTATTCAATAAAAACCCTGGAAGGATACAGACCTGCATATAATAAATTAATATACACATACATAAAGATTTGCATAAATATGTATGTTAATATTATATATCAGTGCACAAATAAGCATGCACATTTTTATGTTTTTGTGATGCTTCCATTCTTTATCATCTGCAGTTTTGAGGAAATTAAGTCCTGAGGAAAATAATTTGAGAGATATTTTTCTCAGTTTAAGGATGAGACATATCTATCACCAGTTGGGATTTATAGAGGGAAAATTAATTCATTACATGCAAGGGGTGCCTTGGAGCTTAGGGCTTAGGGCCTAAGGGCTTAAGGGGTGCCTATAGTTGTAAAATGTCTATATCCAAATTTGTAAGGTGACATAAGATTTTCCAAAGTGTTTTGTTTTTTTTTTTTTTCTAATTAGAGGATAATTCCTTTACAATGTTGTGCTGGTTTCCCCTATACAACAATGTGAATCAGCCAGAAGTATAAATATATCCTCTCCCCTTTGAGCCTTCCTCTCACCTCTACCCCATCCCAGCCCTCTAGGCCATCACAGAGCACCAAGCTGAGCTCCATATGCTCTACGGCTGCTTCCCATTAGATATTTATTTTACACATGGCAGTGTGCAGATACGGAGAAGGCAATGGCACCCCACTCCAGTACTCTTGCCTGGAAAATCCCACGGACAGAGGAGCCTGGTAGGCTGCAGTCCATGGGGTCACGAAGAGTCAGACACGACTGGGCGACTTCACTTTGACTTTTCACGTTCGTGCATTGGAGAAGGAAATGGCAACCCGCTCCAGTGTTTTTGCCTGGAGAATCCCAGGGACGGGGGAGCCTGGTGGGCTGCTGTCTGTGGGGTCGCACAGAGTCGGACATGACTGAAGTGACTTAGCAGCAGTAGCAGCAGCAGTGTGCATATATGAGTCCTACTCTCTCAATTCGTCTTATCCTCTCCTCCCCACACTGTGTCCTCAAGTCTGTTTCTACATCTGCATCTCTATTCCTGCCCTGCAAATAGGTTTATCAGTACCATTCTTATAGATTCCATATATATGTGTTAATATATAATATTTGTTTTTCTCTTTCTGACTTTACTCTGTTTAATAGGCTCCAGGTTCATCCAGCTCACTACAACTGATGCAAATTTGTTTCTTTTTATCGTCGATAATATTCCATTGCATATATGTACCACAACTTCTTTATCTATTCATCTATCAATTAAGTAATCAGATACAGATCTGTTTCAATTTCATTACTACTCTAAGTAATGAGGAAAAATTCTAAACTATACAGCTTTCCAAGATGAACATTGGATTTGTTTGAATAGGTTATCTACATTGGGTAGGTTCTCTACTGCAATAATAAACCTCAAAATGCATAATGGTTCAAAACAATAGAAGTTTGTATCATGATTGTGTGAATGAATAGGTTATTGGGGTTGTCCCTCATCCATGTAGTTGTTCAGGACCCATTTTCAACACGTGGTGTCTGCGGTCTACTTCATTTTCAGCTCCATTCAAGTGAGCATCAATGGAACAAGAATATGTGAGATGTGCATGAAATGTTTTACAGACCAGGCATTAGCGTGGCATATATCACTTTCAGTCACATGTTATTGGCCACAGCTCAATCAAATAGTCATGCTTGACTGCCAGGAGTTCTTAGGAATGTAGTCTAGCTGTCTGCCCAGAAGAGGAAATGAGCTTTGGTAGACAGCCAGTGGTCTGGATTACATTCACCTTCTTTGCACTAGTGATAACAGGTACTAGGGTTTGGGTAGAAAGGTGGTCTAGATTGGCATGGACTAGTTGCACAAACATAATGTTAACTGCATACTAAATATTTTTAGTCTATAAACATGTTTTCACAATGTATACACTAATACCACTAACTGGGAAATGTAGTGAAAGCTACTCAGTAAAGCATATTATATATAAATTAATCTAAAAATAATTTTCATTCACTTTGTTACATTGAAAATATAAGAATAGCTTTGGGAATGGTGGAGCTTGTCCCTGAACCAAAACATGGTTCAAGAGTAACAACATGTACTGTAGTAAGATATAACAGCATGAAATAGGCTATATAAATTCAAAAACATCTCACAATTCCATTCGCTCTGTGTCAATGAAAACACACACACATTTTTCTCTGAAAGTGAAAATTAAACACAGGCTCTGATCATGGTATACAAAGAAAGTTATTATACCATATCCATATGAAAGGGTTCTTCAAACATTTAATTCTACAAATTGATCCTATGTCGGAGCTTCACTCAGGGGTTGATATTCAGTCACATTTTCCATTCCTATTTCTGACATGTTTAAAGTCAGTCCGTCTGTCCTCAGCTCCATGAACCTCCAGAAGAAGCAGACAGTTCCCTCTGACTCTCTACCTGTTGTTTCAATAGAATTCATCGCCCAGTGCACCCTCCTCTTTTCTGATAGTTGATCTAGCCCTGCCCTCTTACCTGATTCTCACAGTTCCCAAAGCATCCTCAGTCTCCCAAACATTCTCAGCACATTTCATTTTGGTTCCTCATCCTGAACCAAATTAGCAGTTCCCCCCTCCCCTACTCTGTCCTATAATATCCCTTAGCCCTGAGTTGTCCTTTCTCTGTACTCCAGTGGAAATAGAAAGTTTCCTCAGAGGCCCAGTTAAAATGTCCTTCCTCTCTCAGCTGCCTCCATTAGAACCTCTCATTTAATTTTTGGCTGCATCTACTAATTCTAAAAATAGTGTTCGTACTTAACACCCCATTAAGTAAATTCCCTTAGGAACATACTTCCTTTAAATTAAAGCAGGTATATTTAAATCAGAGGAAAGCTCTGTTCCTTTTGCCCACACTATCATATTGCTAACACAAACCTAGTGGAAGCTGCCATCTTTCACTGTAACTTCCATCAGAATCTTTGCCTTGGTCC